>NC_051224.1:33766204-33851204 GCF_015220715.1 Pygocentrus nattereri
CAGGGCTGGCGTTCAGATTCCCAGCCATCAGTAGTGCTGGTCAACGATCTGATCCCAGATCCGTTCCGTCTTACAGACCCCAAGCTATGCGTGTTCATGTGGAATGTCACAGACACTACACCCCACAGGCAGGTTTTCGGGATATCCATTAAGTGCGATCACAGACAGTGAGGGAACGTCCAGAGACAGTTTCTGTTGACGGTGTGGTGTAGACCAAGATTAACCCTAATATGAGTTCACATAAAAGTTTGCTTTACATAGACTTAGTAAAGTGAATCTAAACTCCGATTGGCTGGGCCACATTCTAAGCTGCTGTAAAGTTAAGGTACAAACACTTGATGGCACAAAGTTATTAAGCTGCTTGGCCACATTTCCAATCATTTACACATTCAGTCAGAGTAACAAGAAGAAGTAATTGAAGGCTGAAGTGTCTGTCCAGGCATTTGTTTTCTAGTTAAAATGGTAGTTAATGATGCAAATTGATGAATTTTCAAGCTGGAGGTCATATTTTTATTTATAAATAGGTGTGATAACAGCATTACGAGATCATATGTCTTAGTAAGCAGCCTCACAAGTCATAAGTCTGATCATCTTTAGAGAGTCTGGTAGGTTTCGTTGCTCACTGTGGTTAAAATCCGTCAGAAATGTGGCAAAAACCCAGCATGGTATATACTTCAGTAACCAGGTGAGGATATCTTCTTTACTCTGCACTAATGCTGTGTTCATGACCAAGCGACAACTGGGGTGTTTTGAACTTCAGCTGGAAAAATCCATTTGAATGCCCCCCAATTCCTAATTTCCACTCAGAGGGACAGAGTTTCTCAAGAGCTCTGACTTCTCCAACTTTCACTAATCCAGTGACATATTTTAAACTCTTTAAACAGACTTTAGTACAGAAATCCATAGAGACCATGAAGCAATTGCAATTTTCTGGACTGCTATATTGGGACCACAACCTCTTTGTCTTGTCATCTCAAGATAGCAAAAGCTGTTTTCTCAAGATTGTGACTTATTTGTCTCTTGATCGCAAGACAATAAAAGTAGTTTTCTTGCTATCACAACCTATTTCTATTGTTATCTCAAGACAATAAAAGTAGTTTTCTTGCTATCACAACCTATTTCTATTGTTATCTCAAGATAATAAAAGTTGTTTTCTTGCTATCACAACCTATTTCTATTGTTATCTCAAGATAATAAAAGTTGTTTTCTTGCTATCACAACCTATTTCTATTGTTATCTCAAGATAATAAAAGTTGTTTTCTTGCTATCACAACCTATTTCTATTGTTATCTCAAGATAATAAAAGTTGTTTTCTTGAGATTATAACTTGCCTTGTGATCACTAGAAAACAAAAGTTTTCTTGCTATCACAACCTTTTTTGTCTTGTGATCTCAAGGTAACAAAAGTTTACAAAGATAACAAAGGTGGTTTTCTTGAGATCATAACATATTTGTCTGTTTTTTCCAAGTAATGAATGGGTTAAAAGGTATGGATTGTCATCAATGAAATTTTAAAATAAATTTAAAAATTTCATTTAAGAATAACATTTTATTACATGGCAAATTTTACTTTGACATGCTAAATTTATTACATATTTTACTTTGACATGCTAAAATATAATTTCAACAATTAAACGTTAGATATTTACATGTCATTTTTACAATGGAACATTACCTGATAAAGAAAATGATATGATTCTTTCAATTTGGCAGCCAACCAGAGCTTCTATAGGTGTGGGTCTTTAATGTGTATGACCTCATTTACATGTAGATTTTGATTGGCTCTTGCCTAGAATGCTGGTGAAAATAGCATGGTGTTAAAAAGACACTGGTTTGCTGATCACGGTGATCATGACTTTATGAAGAACTCTTATTTATCATGCCACACAATGTTTGTGATGTTGTGCTGTTACTGCCAAGTTTTGTGAGTCTGGCCCATGGTAGCCTATCAAACCAGACATCTGAGCATCATTGAGGGTCTCAAGCCAGACATCAGGGCATCATGGAGGGTTTTGTTGCTCAGTGTGGTTAAGAACAGCTTACAGCCAACCACATACTGTATTAGTTATTAGTCATCCATCCATCCAGAATGCATTAGTTGTCAGTCAAACTAACAAACATCTGATACATATGGCCAGAAATATCAGGTCCATGCACTTTTGTGGGCAGAGCTTCTAAGACTGGGAATATTCAATAAGAAGAGTAAATTAAAAGGTACAGCATCTTCCCTCCCATTTCCCCCCCATCATTAAGGCGTAAATCAACCAGCAAGTGTGCGAGTGCACAAGGACATGAGATCATTTATCGCAGAATCAGCGCTCTCCCCATGTCTGCCGTGTATGTGTGTGTGTTTGGAGTGATTGTGATGTCTCCAGCTTGTCCCGGCCCATGTCTTCAGGGCCTGGACGCGGCAGCTCCTCATTACTCTTCATCTAAAGAGGACGACAGCGGCCCAGAGACGCCCGCCGGCCCACACTGAGCGAAAGGCAGTGAGAGGTGTTTGAGCGAAACAAATCGCCCGTGGGGTCCGCGTCGATCCAGCTGTCCCACCCTTAGACCTTTACACACAATGGCCGGCACAGCCCAGCCCACCCAGAGAAGTGGAGCAGCCACCCCTCGTGTTACCAGCCGTGATGTCTGTTTTCATTCGCTCTATCATCCTCCCTTTGTTCAGTCGTCACTGCTATGCAAGTGCCTGTGCATTTTAATTGCACCTCGTGGGGATGCGTGGATGATGGATGCGGTACAGCGTAACAGAGCCGGAGTGACCAGTGCCAAAAAATAAAAATCCAATGTGTTTTAAAACAGAATCCACTTCTCTTTAAAGGAATGATTTGGTCAAAAATCAAATATAAGTTTCCCCTTGCCACCAAACGTAGCTGATCAGTCAAGACGTGTTTGGTTCATAGCTTTGCACCAGCTGAGAAGTAATGGAAGCATATCGCTGTTGTCGGAACAAAACCTCATAACTCCAAAATGGTAACTTTACAGAAGAAGGAAAAAATATACTTCACTTTTAATGTAAGTCAATGGAACCAGAATTTTTTCCGAGTCATTTTGGACCATTTCTTTTGATCCATTCATCATGAAATTTACACACAATGTAAAGAGCAACAGGCCTTTTCAAATCATGTCAAAAACTAAAAAATGACAAAAATGGAGATACAAGGTTTTGTTCCGACAACAGTGATATGTAGATAACTTAGCATCATGCAAACTGCAATGCATATTGAATTGTAGATTTAAACAGACTTGCTTCTACAGTGGGTGCCACACACTCTTCAGAACTCAGAATTATATATAATATAAAAGCTAGCATTTTTACACATAACACAAGTCTCATTAGAATATATCTGTCCATTTTCCATTGATTTACTCCTTGAAAAAGGGGAGGATGGCTCATTCCCTTGCTTAGAATTTCCATGAAATCATATAACATGCTTGGAAGTGCCCAATCAGAACACAGCTGAGTCATAATCCTATCTTGAAAACAAGAAACCTTAGATAGAAGGAGTCAGATGCAGTGGCATAGACAGAAATGCATTTTTGGGTAGACCTGTAAAAAAGTGCACTGTTGAAATTAAGAAGTCAGCTTTTCTTGAGTTAACTAAACTTGAGGGTGCTAGAATTCAACCAGCTTAATCTTCTAAGTCAAAGGTTTGACTGGGTTTCAATCCCCTGCCTGGGTAAGCTCTCCATGCTGTACCAGTAGGAATCCTTGGGCAAGACACCTAACATTACCTGTGTACAGTGGTGGACAAAGTATACAAATCGTGTACATGAATTAAAGTAGAGATACCCAAAGTAAAATATTACTCCAGGAAAAGTAGAAGTCCTCTCTTAAGACCTCCACTTGAGTAAAAGTACTAAAGAATTTACCTTCAAATGTACTTAAGTATCAAATGTAAAAGTACTAAAAGATTAATCATGACTCTGATGTCCTGTTATAATTTTTATAACAAGACTAGTTTCATGAATTCATTTCAGGTGAAAATCCTCCAGCGTCTCTCTTGGTAAACCAGTCTTTTAATAGAACGTCATTAATTAGTGGCGCTGACGTCTATTAAAATGATCATAAGCACCAAACACTGAAGGTAAACAGTTTCCATCAGGGAGAACCGAGTGGCTCTGAAATCACTTTTTACACACAAGCAAAGTTTCAGTTTAAGATTTATTTGCAAGTTAGTTACAAGTTTATGTTTAATGAAAACTTGCTTAAATCACAGTTTCACAAATGAGTTTTACCTCACTATACTGCATCTGGAGGTCTCTGTTCATCAACATAAAGTAGCCAAAACAAATTTACTATAAAATGAAATGTTTGTGTAAAAACAGAAAAAAGACACAGTCACAACTGCATATGTGTACATATTTCTCTATTGTGGTCTATTTACACAAAAGTGCACTGTTAAAATGAAGAAGTCAGCTTTTCTTGAGTTAACTTACCTTGAGGGTGCATTTATGTTGGCATAAGCACTCTCAACATTTTATGCTTCTTTAGTTTTGATGCTATGGTTTAATACATACATGAGCCAGAAGGAGTGGCAGATTTTGCATAATGTAGTGGAGTAAAAAGTAAAATATTTGACTTTGAAATGTAATGGAGTGAAAGTAAAAAGTCACTCAAAATGGAAATACTTCACTACAGATACACGAAAAAACTACTTAAGTTCAGTTACGAATTACATTTACTTAGTTACTGTCCACCACTGCCTGTTTAAATGTAAACTGTAAGTCGATATGGGTAAAAATGCCACAAATGTTAATGTTTCAATTGTACAGTCCCATCAGACATTTAATGTTCTTGGATACCAACTTGGATCGCATTGCTGCGGTTGAAACTCACAATCTCCTACACCAAATCTCTTGACATTATTTATACCTAAAAAAAATCAAGCTAGAGTTACTTATTTTTTTGGAATAGCTTGCCTTTAAGTAATCTAGTCATGCTGTCTGCACTGCCTGGTTAAAATTCATGTGTGCTTAACTTTGTAAGTAACTCAAAAAGACAAGTAATAGGAGTGTGCAAGGTGGAGTCCAGAATTCCTGGCAAGTTAGTTTGATTTCTGTACTACCTAGTTTTTCTTCAGGTGTTGTTTTCAGATAAACACCACATTCACATATTTTATATAGGCTTGAACTTTACATGGTTCACTCTCTTCAGTGTCTCGTCATCAGTTTGGTTGAAACCAAATGACTTAAATTATTGCCAACTAGAAGTTTTTTCTCTATTCAACTCTATACATAACTAAAAACTTCAACTTCATTTGAGGCAACACTGTAAACCCTGAAAAGTTCAGTTGGTTCAAATTATTTGATGGAACTCATTGTCTTGAATGAACTTTGAAACTCATTTTTATTGTTAGTTTGTTCTTCTCACTAATACACATACACTTGAATTTTCAAGCTACAGTACAAACATCTTGCCTGGATTTAGTGATACTAACTAATGTCAAGAAAATAATAAGAAATAATAGTAATTCTAAAAGAAATAAAAGTAATTATAACTTGATTATTTAATGCTTTAAAATCACAGGTTTATTACATACTAAGGATTTTTATTACATGGCCCTGATTGATGAGGGAGAGGGAGGACCACCACAGAGGTCAATTATGCTCTGTCAGACTTCAGACCATGGATGGGTCAACCTTCACTGGGGATCAAACACACAGTCACCCAATGATAAGGCCAAAAGTTAGATTGTTGGTTCATTTGGGAGTTTTTTATTGGAGGTATATAAAAAAATCATCCAGATTGATATCAGCACTGAAAAACTGGATGTGGGACGTGGGAAGTTTCTGAGGGTGCAGCAGCACATACTTCCATATTTCAGGGATGTTAAAATGCAAAAAAAAATTTCCAAATAAAAATATGAACATAGTATTTCTTCACATTTTAAAGTGTAATGTGTAGTTTTAGGTTTTATTCTTACGTTTATTAATAAAACCTGCAGTAGCTGAGCATTATTTACTTTAGTAATACACCACACCTCAACATTCATTACACTGGGCCGAGCCACTTCCCACGCCTGCTTAAACACACGGAGGTTGATGTGCAAAGAGGTAAACTGTGCAGAACTGTAGGTCACTTCTGAGTCCAAAGCAGCCTAATGTTGTTTTTGAAACGTAAAGAAATACGCAATGACGTCCTTTGAAAACATTCCTTTTTAATGAGCTGTTATATCTCTGTCTCCATGCACATTCCACTGTGTGACTGAGGGCATGACACTAGTAAATAGTGACTAGTTACTGCATCACACAGTAACAATCTGGTTGGACATCAACTCATTTGCATGAAGTCCATCCATAAAGAGAGAGCAGAGAAACCAGTGTGTGTATCAGTGGTTTAATGTATTAGTTATGTGGATATATTTTCATCTCTCGTGATGATGTAGCACATCATGAGACACTCAGTTTGATGTAAATTATCAAACAAAATTCTAATTTAAAAAGAGAAATCCATTTGCATGATGTCACCATTCATGTCACGTATATACTGCTTAAATTTTAGCACCCCCAACTTAAAAATACCTTCCCGCATCCCTGGTGGCAAATAAAACAACCAGCCACAGCTCCAGTGCTTCAGACACCAAACATAAGTGCATAGATTTGAGGTGAGAATAAATACTGGGGAACTTTTTTAGCTCCTTTAACAAAGTGACTATACTGCAAGTGATCTTGCTGTAAATTGGTGAAATGCATTTGAATACAATGAGTCTCATTGGTCAGAACAAAAAGGTTACCAGCAGTAGGTGGCCAAGAGGGTTGGGATATTGGGACCCCTTTTGCTCAGTAACAGTATGGTCTGTGGTTTCCACTGCTGGTAATGACCCTTATCATTGAGCTCAGGCTGAAGTAAGGTAACACATGGGCCAGTGTGTGTGTGTGTGTGTTATTGGTTAGATGCAGTCTGTTGCTGACCTTCACAGTCCTGCAGATTCCAGCCAAGAGCAGAGAGCTAAGCCTGGGTGTTGGAGCATGTGCAGTTAAACCGACACAGGAAGCAGATGAAGGGAAATGAGCCTTTTAATTGAAGACCTTATTAAAAAAAAAAAGAAAAAGAAAAAAGGAAGAAAAAAATGCCAAAGGACAGTGGTGAGAATTCAGCCATTGGATTTCAGGCAAAGGAACTGCACACTGTTTTAACAGCTTGAACAGATTTTACGAATTAAATTGTTTTTCCAACTTACAAACTGTTTCAAAGAAAGGTTTCCAAAGGTTCTAAGCTTGGACATACGAGGAATGCTTCAATATAGAGCAATATGGAATCTTTGCATTATTTGGAGGTTCTTCGAACATCTCATTTACAGTTGTTTTTTAAAGAACCAGCCATTGTAGGCTTTTTTGGGGCAGTGTTTTCCAATCTGTGGGCTGAAGAAGCTGGATCAGTGCATATTTTTGGTGTTCATGAAAGCAGAGCTCAATCAAGCACATTTTAGATCAGAAGTGGGAATTGTTCTGGGCCACTTCCACTTCCAAAGAGATCCTGGGTTATCCGCATGGCCTTTTATACTGGCAACAGCTGTGGAATGTGGCAGGCGTGATATATAATATGTAAGCCAGGGTCTCAATTTATTGGCTGCATACTAACCATCACATGTTTACTAGTTATTCTTATATACCTATATATTAAATGATTTATTTTTGTGGTTAAATATTTATATCTGAAGGGTAGTTAGCCTTACACTTTGGCTAACCTAACACAAGCTATATAAAATCATCTGAGGGTGATGATTATGATACATGCTTAACATTAGTAGAGCACTGCTTACTCTAAAGTAACCATTCAAACTAAAACCCAACAGCATGACTGCTGCATACTGAGCAGGCATGACTGTCATTTAGTTATATAGTTAACTAGTTTAGCTATTATTATAATTTAGACTGATCCTGCATCCCTGGATTCATTCAGGGCATGTAAGAGATTCATCATGTCAGACTAATTAAATGTCCAAAGAATTAACTCCAAACTTTGCCACCACTTTGCCTGCAATAACTTCATTAACATTCAGCAGAAATGATAATGTCATAATAAGAGTCCTGTGTATTTCTAATGTATTTAAATTAATTGAATATTTAAATATTATTATACACTTTTATTTCTGCTACTACTACTATATATCATGTAACACTTGGATATGTAACGCTTATAAAAATGTAAATATTTTTACATAAATATGTAACACTCTCCTTTCTGCATTTTTCAACCTGCCCTATTTAAAGGAGACCACCTGCTTAGAGGCTTTGAGTAGGTACGTAGGAGTTTGTGACCACTGGTTTAGGTTTATGTCAAGTCTATTTTAATTTAATTAATTAATTTATTTATTTATTTTTGCTGCTTACTATGAGATTAATTAGCATTTAAAAATGTAAATCTCTTGTCATATTAAAAAATTCTGTTATACAATACAGATTAAAATACTACATGCTAGATGCCAGACAGCATTTCAAGATTCCCAAGATTTTGAAAAATTTCAAGATTCCAAATTATTTTTGGGCACGCCACAAAGTTAAATAGCAAATAATATACTGTCATTTATTTATAGTCATTTTTCTGCCCAAGATTTGATCACAACAGTTCAAATATTAGACATTCTGGATGTAAACTATATTGTATCTTTTCAGTATTCTAGCGTTTTTTCAGTCAGTTTAAAATCATCTACGTTTTTGTTCATCATCCTAGATACATCTAACATTTGCTTCTAATTAATTGAATTCTGTGAAGTAATATAGCAGCATAAATGTTATATTTATCTGCAATATTTGAGAAAAAAATGTTATTTTAAAATGTTGAGTGTTATTTCACTCATGCGTAAGCTCCAGTAAAGCTTATGATGAACGGATCACACTGCTACTGTAACTAAGACAGATGACAACATTGACTAGAAATGAAATTTTCAGTTAGATGTCTGAATAAAAGAACAAATACATCTAAAGACAGAACAAATAACTCACTGTTTCATTAATTTTCTATTACACAGTCTCATTATGTAGAAGTATGTAACCGGCATTTGCATTTCTCTTTTATCTTGGTATGCTATTGTGTTTGTTGATAGAAAGAATAGTAATATTGACTAAAATTGAACATAAACAACTTAAGGACTTTTTTGATAGGTTTATGTCTTGGTTCCCATAAAATATTTGGTGGATCTTGGGACAAACAGTGTCTTTACACAAAGGCCCTGGCATGAAAAAGTTGGAAATGTGATAATGTAATAATCTGCTATTAAAGATGAAATAATATAAGTCAATAAAATAACTGGATGTACAGGAGTATACATAAAGATGGATGCGTTCACAGCTGCAGGCTATGAAACCTTTGGCAGTAAACCCGCATATTGCTGTTGTCGGAACAAAACCTCGTATCTCCATTTTTGTTGTTTGTCAGTTTTTGATGTAATCTGAAAACGCCTGTTGCCCTTTACGTTGCCTGTAAATTTCATGATGATTGAACCAAAAGAAATGACCCAAAATGATTCAGAAAAAACTCTGGTTCCATTGACTTACATTAAAAGTAAAGTAGGTTTTTTCCTTCTCCTGTAAAGTGACCATTTTGGAGATACAAGCCTTCTTTCTTCCGACAGCAGCGGTACCATATATTACATGTCCAAAAGTTTATAGATATCTGCTCACCCAACATTTCTTCAGAAATCAGGGGAATTAATTGGGTGTTATTTCCCTCTTCACTACAGTAACATTCCCTACTCCTCTGGGAAGGTTTCCCACTAGTTGCTGTGAGAATTTGATTGTATTGCAGTGGTGAGGTCAGGTACTGATTGTTGATGATTAGTTCTGGACCTCTCCAACCCATCCCAAAGATATTGTATTGAGGTCCATCACTCTAGTGAACACATTTCAATCAGCTTGACAGCTGAAAACTCTCAGAAAAAAAGGTACCACCAAAGGGAATGTGACTGGGGCAATATCCCTTACATCACTGGGGTGGTACCCTCCGTGGTACACCTTCAGTGTTTTTAGTTAGGAAACAATTAGCCAACACACAGCTTTAGCCATGGTGACCTTAGGCTCATGGGTGGCCTTTCCAGAGTATCCCATTGTATGAGCGATGCTGGCACATGTGAGTGCACAGTTAAACACTTACTTCAGCAATGGGTGCAGCAATAGATCTCTGAATTCACTAATTAGAACGAGTGTCTGCACATTTTTGGCCATATTGTGTAATTTTTGGAGAATCACAGATGGGTCACTTCAGCACTTTCATTAATATAGCTCTCTAAACCTTTCCTGAAGCCTGAGCTCTTTTGCATTTTACTCTTTCCGCTTGTCCAACTTTCCATGTGCAATTAGGAAACCCAAAGTGTGGCTGATTCAGCAAACAGTTCCTTTCCATCTGTTTAAGTCTACCATTAAACGTGGCAGTGTTACATTTTCTGACTTTTTGGCAGATGATGATTTTGTTGTCTTTAAGTTTTTAGAAGTTTCGCAGCTTTAGCTGCTGTGTAAAAAAAATTTGACTTTCACAGCAGGTTCATTTTTATGCTAATGACTCTGTGGAGTCTTATTGAGGTCACCGTCTTGATTGGGCCAAGATCTCAGAGATCTACACAGTACGAACAAAAAAAGCTTTATGAGCATTGTTGGGATGTGTTGTTTAAGCCTAGCCATCCTCTGTTGTGCCTTTAGGAGTGCCTTGTGCCACAAACGGCTCTTCCCTGATGCTTCTGAAATAGGCTACAGTAAGCATTAACACAGCCAAAGTTCCCGCTAAAAAACCCACGACTGTTGTGCGGACCCCCAATCGCAATGCGCAACTTTGACAGCAACACGCCACTTTCCAAGGTCTAGCTGTTAAAAGACACGGCACACGAGAGAGAAAGAGTGCGAGTGAGCGAGTGAGTGAGTGAGCGAGCGAAAAAGAGGAACTCGCTCGCTCCCTCGCTCTTGTCTTTTCCAGTTTAGGGAGTCCAGATGGGAAGTCATTTTTTATTCGTCTTGAGGCGGCACTTCACATCTGCTGGCCCAGATGCCTAATGAATACGGAAGCAGGGCCGTGCTGTCGCCTCATTAATACTGCACTGGCGCGGGGGAGCTGGGGCCGGCCGCCGCCGAAGCAGTGCCCCCCTCACCAAAACCACCCCCCCACCCGGCCCCCGCGGCCCGCTGGCGCGGAACCGTCCCGCTCCCAGTCGAGCGCTCCTCGGGGCCCGCGGCCGGCAGCTGGCGCCTCACAGGAACAAAGCTGTGGCGGTTTGTCCCGCCTAATGCCTCGCCATGTTGTCACTTAAGGTCTTTATTGGTATTAATTGATATGATCGGTGCGACTCTTTTTTGCATCTTTTGCTACTTCTTCTAAGGCCTCCTCTCCAGCCTCGAGTCATGTTTGAAGGAACAGGTGGCAACCTGAGACAAAGTCGGAAGAGAGATGCCAAATGGGTCATGCACATCTGTCCAATTTTGACAGATCCCGTGATTTTCCATCGTGAATTTAGGGACAGACGCCATCAGTGCCTGACCTTTTGCTTCATTTGCGTTCAACACTACAGAGTGCTGAATCCACCCTGAGAGGGCAAAAAGAGAGGCACTCAAAGCTGCGCTGTTTGGTCTAAATTTTTTGAGAGGTGGAGACTCATGATAACCTCCTTTTAAGTATAATAATAGAGGTATGTGAGGTATTTTCAAAAAAAACACTGCCTGGTATTGTCCATTTGTCCTGGCCTCTTGCCTTAGCAGGCTTTGTAGAAAACGAAGCAACTACACCAATACCTGGTCCATGTTTAAATGGGCATTTTAAACAGAGCTAAGCTCTGCTGATTATCACAGTTGGCAACCATGTCTTCTTCTAAAAAATTACACAATGGGTTCTGAGCCTTCTCCCTCTCAACTCACTGTGAGTTAAAGTAACCTTCCTCACATTTTACATAGCAGGGAACAAGCACTTCAGAGGAAATGAGCATACGTAGATTTCACAGACAGCTTTGTTATTCAATAGTTTAATCCTTGGCATATCTATGAAAACCATGTCTGGTATGAAGTTTGTTAGGAGTTTTCTTAACCCATAGAAGTGAACAGTAATTACTTAACAAGTAACTTACTTGTAATTTATTTAATACCACGGAACGACTCTTTGGCTTCTCTAAGGAACCATGTTTTGAAAAGAGATTTACGCACATGAAGAAGCTTTCAAAGGTTCAATGAAAGGTTCTTGACCACTTTAACCCCTTAAAAGGCTATAGACCCACTAGTGTCCATAGACATTGCTATAATCTATTCATTAGTTTGCATTGAGGTTGCTGTAGTTAAGCCTTCATATGTAATATTCCTGAGATATCAAGGTGTGAACAGACCTTCCTAGAACATTGTGTGGAGGTTCTTAAAAATTTGAAACCATTTAAAATGGTTCTGCGCTTTCACATATCACATGCCAATCAAGTCTGTAAGCACAGCAATACACTTTTCACTTCTTTTTATCTTCATTCATCATTTTCATTTCAGATCAAACTTTGTATGTCTTGAAAGTTTTGAAGAGTTTTTTATCTGAGGAGATAATGCTGCTTCAAAAGCATTGGAAAAGTGTTGCCTTGAATTTACTTGGTACATCTGTTCTACTTTAATTAAATATACCGCCACAATTTTGGCCAAAGTAAGTAAAACGAATGATGAATACATTTCACTTATGTACAATCAATGCACACATTTCAATCAAGTAAACAAAGACATTTTAGGGTATTTGAATGCAATGCAACTTACACTAATGTGAGCAAAGAGCTCATCAATTCATTTATAAAAGGGTTTTGTTACTGCTAATGTGTGCAATACATGGCTGTTAATCACATTTACATGACTTTTTTTGCTCTATTGGATCATTTTCCATGCATAATAATATAGTGAATAGTGTGCTAGTAAATCTATTTGGATTCCACAGCCGGCAACATCTAACCATTCGTTCAGAAATATACAAGATGCGATGACCTGGGTGTTTTCTCTCATGCCTATTCTCAAGTCAGTAAAATTCCATCTGATCAAAAAGAGTGTTAAAAAAAGGTCCAAGCAAAGGAATAAAAAAGGGAGTTTATGTGGCTGTATTATTGTGTAGTAAAAACACTATGGCTAGAATCGGTGGCAGTGGGGTTTGGGGGGGGTGGGGGGGGAGGCGTTCAGTGATTCCAAATGCTCAGCATCTCCTGCCTGCTGTTACACGTTCTTCCATCTCATGCATCGGTTGAAAAGCATGTGCCACTTGCAGGATGGAGGAGAGGGGAATCTGACTTGCCTGAGTTCCATTTCTTTTTCACTTTGACTTGCTAAGCCTCAAGTACGTCCTCGAGTAGAAACCCCTTCTGACCTTTTCAAAACTGAGCGTCTAGACTTGAGTGCAACAGAGGAGGTGAAGTCTTGCCTTTCTTTTCCTGAATCAGAATGCAGGGCAGGAGAACAGCAGCCAAACTTTTCTTTTTTTTTACCCCTGTATGCTGCACTGGTGGGACCCGTCAAGACCCAGAGGCCACCTGGACGGTTGCTGGTGCCAGGCTTCAAAAAAGCTGGAAGAGACAGCCGAGCACTTCTTAATGATGCTTCATTAGAGTGAATTGGCCTAGAAGGCGATAAGCTTCCAGAAAGAGAGGAAGGAGAAAGCAGAGTAAGGTTGTTGGTGTTAGAGTTTAACGAATTAACTGACGGTTATTTATGCCTTATTAATCAGTCAATCAGATGGCTTACAGATTACATTACCCAAACCTCCTCTGGTTAAACTTATCCAACTCAAATATTCCTTATGTTACCGAAAAATCTTTACCTAAAGTCATGCCTACAGGGCCCTGCTGCCCAACACTTGTCCCCCACCAAAACATGGAGTTCATTTCTAAGCCCTGCTTTTGTCATTAAGGGTGTGCCCCTAGGGTTAGTACTCGGCCCACTCTTTTTTACTATTTACAAGCTACCTATTAGATAAATTATCTTTAGCAATGGTCTCAGCTCTTATGCTGAGTATATGTAAGATCCAGTTCCATTATCATTACAAGTAATACGTCTACTACCATTTCTCTTGCGTAGGTTTTCAAAGCATGCATTTGCTAAATTCAGCTTAAATTTCAAATTTCAACAGCCAGTTTTTTTGTAAACATTAATGATGTGTCTGTCTCATGTTTCTAGCAGTCAGCAGCCTGTAGTACCACATACTAGGCTCTATGGCTTTGTTTGCACAGCAAGTGGCCCAAGTCCCTTCATTTTTTTCATATGTGACAGAGATGTGCTCTCTGTGTGGCAGTGTGAGCACCAAAAAAAACACATTGAATCTGACATTTTCAATTCCAATTTGGGACACTTTCATATGTGGTACTAAAATCCAATATGTATCTGATATGTAGCAATGCGACCAATGCGTCTGACCAGCCAGATCGGATTTCAAGCGACTTTTACGTCAATCCAACTCAACATTCATTACAATTTTGTGCTGCCGAGACCTCATAAACATAAAATTATGACACAAAATTAGGATACTTAACCAAAATTCTCTACATTCAAAAAATGTTTAAACAAAGTGCCTGAAAGATGCTGCAAAGAAAAGTTAAAATTCTAATAAAAAAGTTGAAAGAATCCCAGGACGTGAGCCAAAGAAGTCGCTCTGGCCAAATAATGTCCCCCTTTTTACAGCGAGCTTGAACACATTCTGGGTGATGAGCCCAGCTGTCAGCCATCACAACTTCTTATTAACTCCTGTGATGCTGGGGAAGATGAAACCTCCGGCTGTTACTGTTGACTCTATTGTTTATCTCTGGTTGACTACGCCATGTGATGCATTGTTCTTTTGCACATGCAAATCAGTTTAGGAGCTTGATCTGTTTAGACTAATGCTGGATATAGTTCACATTTAAAAGATATTCTGAACATCTGATTTGTTGAGAAAATCAGCTTTGAGCCACTTTTACCTGGTGTGTGAATGTAGCCTTGCTCTTCCATTATATCTTCAGCATTCACTGCTGCAATTCTATTCACAGCTAACCAAGTATGCCAACACAACAGAAAGCTTGTTGGGAGTGACTTTGGTGAGTGCACTCGAATTGGGCAGCTCCAGACAGTTTTGCTTGGAGAGGCGCAGTTTGTTCATCAGTCACGTTGCCCACAGTCCCAGTCCTCACGGCCTCTGAGGATGCCAGGATAACTCTGCCCGCGGATAGCGCATTAGTATTAGTGGGTCTAAAGAGACCTGCAACACTCTGTCGTCAAACCAGCTATCAAATCAACAGATGACACTTGAATGTCATAGAGGATCCAAAGGCATTTGACTCAGGCTGAACGCTATTTTAGCTTATGCACAAACACTCCCAGAGGCATTTATATCTACAGAAACTCATTGCAAAGATTCTTTTCTTCCATCTCAAGAAGGGCAGGGCTGTCACAATTACTCGATTTGAACTCGATTACTTGATTATAAAATGTACTTTTACAATTAATTAGCAAAGATAAATAACATATAACATGATGATGATGCATATTGTAGCCCCTTAAGGTAAGACCCTATAGGTGAAATGACAATTGGTCCCATCAATCATTTTTCAGGCTTTTTGTCAGAAAATCACAGGAAATACAGGACATGATAGAAATCGATCAAGCATAATATTATGACCATGCCCTTGTTTCCACGCCCATTGTCCATTTTATCAGCTCCACTTACTGTATAGCTGCACTTTGTAGTTATACAGTTACAGACTGTAGTCCATCTGTTTCTCTGCATACTTTGTTAGCCCCCTTTTAACCTGTTTTTAGTGGTCAGGACCCCCATGGACCCTCACAGAGCAGGTACTATTTGGGATCATTCTCAGGACTGCAGCAACAATGCTGTGGTGGTGGTGGTGTGTTAATGTGTGTTGGTACGAGTCGATCAGACACAGCAGTGCTGCTGGAGATTGTAAACTGTCCACTCACTGTCCACTCTATTAGACACTCCTTGAATATGCAAATATGTGCATATTTATTTAGGTAATGTCTCATTTTTATTTGCATACGTATTAGTTTTTGCAAAACATCCAGTACAAAAGATACTTTTAAAAATAAGGGTATTATCTGGCAAATGGTCCGTTGTAGCCGATGTAATTGAAAAATAAATATGAATAATGATACTGAATGATTTTGTCCTCTGCATGATGTGCATCTACTTCCATTAAGTTCCATTAAGTTTCTGGATTCATGAAAAGGCTGTGTATGGATTGTTATAGTTCAGTCCGTTTTTGTTCTGTTGGTGTTATTAAATGTTCAGTTACAATTAATCACCAAAATACATAATAGATTTTTCAATATTGACAGCCTTAGATTGGTGTGTTCAAGCCTGCCCTGTGCTGGCTTGAGTTTTAAGGGCCAAATGCTCCTTTTCACAGGTCATTAGGCTCCAGTGTTTTTCCTATGATGCTGTTGCGGCACTGGCATTGGCACCAGATTTGCTTTGGTGTACTGTGCGTTAGTACTGGGTTGGCCCTGCCAGCTTCACATAGCTTTTATTCGTTTGGCCACGGACAGGCACATCCACCGCTATATGTGTGTATGCATGGGTGTGTGTGTGTGAATGTCTGTCACATGGAGCAATACAGCAACCTCTGCTGGCTAAAGACTAAAACTGAACTCTATGACTGCATATATGTCTCAGAATTTATTGGGAAAATTTCAGGGCTTAATGATTTCTGTGACAGTTTAAAAAATATACTTTTTAGTTGATTTTATTTATTGTAATCATCATACAACCTCACAGTTATTGCAGTACTTTTTGTATTACTTTTTGTTAAACAAAAGGGTTAAATATTTGAAACTCGCAACTGATGATGGTCTAATCAGGACTTTTTCTAGGTAGATACAGCTAAGTGAGCTTTCCCATTGGGTAGGCCTTCAGGAGCTGAACTGAAGGCCTAATGTTTCAGATTATCCACTAACATAATTAGGAAAAGGTGGACTCAATAAATCATGCTGCTGTTAGATTTAAAAGGAGCAGAAGAAGCTCTTTACCATATATATATATATACATATCTCACTGATGTCAGAGGAAAACCTCATATCTCCAAAATGGTTAATTTACAAGAGAAGGAAAAAGCCTACTTTATTTTTAATGAACGTCAATAGAACCAGACTTTTTAGATAATTTCTTTTAGTCCATTCATTATGAAATGTACATAGAATGTGAAGGACAACAGGTATTTTCAAAGTATGTTAAAAAAACTAAAATAAAAAAAAAAATATATATATATATAGCGTCACATATCTGTTTTGTCTAGAAATACCAAAAAATGCCATTATCTTAGCCCTAAAACACTACTAGAATCCCATAGGTGTGCTAACAGAAATTACCATTCCTTTAGAGACATGTTTTCTGCGTTTTTAAACAAAGTTTTGACGGTGCAAACTAATCGCCCAGCTCTAATAGTAACCATACGCCACTGCTCAACATATGTGTTTGTGTGAGAGAGAATGATTGTTTGATTTGTAATGACAAGAAAAGCTCTTAATCTCAAATACACACAATCCTCATCTCAAATCTATTACACTGAGCCCTTGTCAGTGCAGTGCCAGATTCACACTCGACTTCGAGACTGATTATGAGCAGATAAATGTTTTCCATATGTAGTTAATACATGAGGATGGACTTTTTTCCACATTTAAGCATAAAAGGCCAAAATCTCAAACACAGTCCATTCTTTCACAATAGCCTCTGCATATAAAAGCTTTTTTAAAGTCAGATAAACAAACATTATGCATGTGCGGTTATGTGTTTGAAACACTGCCTGTGACCTTGCTGAAGCCAAAGTGGAATTGTGGCTATTCCCTCATGAGTCTCATTATCAGACCAGATTTAGCTCATACGGTAATTACTCTTTGGATGGGAATCAGATGAACTTTTGATATAGAAACACTGCCTTTCCAATCGTAATAATGTGGTTTCAGCGGCCAGCTGAGGGATTATTGCATCTTAACCATCACTGTATATTGGACATGAACAGTAATGATTATGGGCAATTTTAATTTTGGCGAATTAGCTTTTATTTTACGCCTGATATGTTGGATGATTGTGTACTGGGAATGTTTGAGGTGAATTGTACTCAAAATGCTTGAGGGCATTAGCGGTGCCCTTTTGGAAATACACAAGTGTATATAGAGGGTGTGTTCATATGTTTGGACACACTAGAGGGAATTGGAAATATTGCATGGGTTTCATGTAATATTTTTCATTTCTTTTTTAACTTTTTAACATTACTTTTTTTGCTTTTAACCTCAATTAACCAAAAAATTGCTAATTCGTACAGAAAGCAGTGATTTATAAATCCACTTTGTGTATTTGTGTCGATATGTATGTATGGTACAAAGACAAGATATTTAATGTTTCACTTTGTCAAATTCATAGTTTTTTTGTAAATATATTTTCAGCATGAAACTGATATCGTTAGCACATTCCAAAAAAGTTGGGACAGTGGCTATTTGGCACTAGACATGCTGAAAGAAGAAAAGGACCATCCAGTTTGTTACCAGCATAAAGTCCAAAATTCAGCATTTATCATAGTTTGATAGTATATTAGTACCATGCACATCTATGAAGGCAACATTAATGCTAAAATATAATTTGCATATGTATGCCTTCTAGATGATGTCTTTTTCAGGGTAGTCCATTATTTGATTATTTCAACATGATGACACCAAGCCACATTCTTCGCATCCTACAACACCTTGTCTAAATAATCAGAAAGTGTTGATGCTAGACTGGCCTGTCTGCCATCCAGACCTGTCCCCTATTGCAAATGTGTTGTGCATTAAAAGTGCAAAATGCAACAATGATACACAGTACAGGTGCACAGATTTTAAAACTGGATGTATTGGGATCTTCAGTCCCCAAATGGTTACTCACTATCGTACAAGGAAAAGGGGTAGTGAACATGCTTCCATCTCAGCTTCTTTGAAATGTGTCACCATCATCGAATTTGAGCCGAGCATAAAAATAATGTTCATAAAGTGTAATATCCAAATATCATGTTTTTTTTATTTATTTTTACTTTAATATAGGTCAAGCATTCATTAATCAGAGCTTTCTTTATTTATTCGTCAAATACTGTCCCCCTTTTTTTGGAACTGAATTGTACTTGGTTTACAGGTCATAAACAGGTACATCTTATGTAACGTTCTTAACCAAGCTAACATCATCTAATATTTTAGCTGATGATACCTTGAGTAGAGTCTGTTGACCATTCGGAGGGTGTTTTCCTCACTTGTCACCAGAGCAATGCTACCCTTCCAGGCAAAAATGAAAATATGTTTCTAGCATGCAATGCTCACAAAATATGTTTTTTAATGACATTATACATGTGAGAATGATGACATATTTATTTATTTATTTATTATTTTTTCCCTTTAATCACTGCTTATGACATTTGTGTTATTCTAGACACCAAAAAGCAATAGTTCACTTTTACACAACCGTTTCGTAGCCTCTTTTTTCACATGGGCTGTTTTCATTACTGTGCCTTTAACGTTTCTGATTGGCTGCCCTGCATTGTGTCCTACTGAAAACTCAGTCTGACTGAAACAGCCCTGCCCATTACCACTATATTGTGAATGGGCTGGGCTTAACTGTTGTAGACGAAATATATGCAAATGTATTTGTTTTTTTGTTACCTTCAAATCCATATTTGTTTACATACTACATACTTTTCCATATAATGTTTACATACTATATCCAACTCTTCTAAAAAAGTGAAAAAATAGGTTTTCCATGATATAGATAATAATAATATTCACACAGTTCTTCCAACAGTGAAAAATGAATTCCATGTGCATTAAAGCAGAATTCAGTTGACATATGGATCATATGAGTGAATATTATGGCTTAGAACGTAACTCAGCCAATCAGATTTTAGAACCAAAACTATCTGTTTTGTAAATGGGCCATTCTCTCTAGAAATGGAGTCATTTTTGTAATGAAAGGAATGGTGGGAAACCGTGGGAACTGCCTGGATCTTCTGATGTCACAATTAAAAATAATTTAGCCACAATTTAGCATCTACTGACCGCATCATTTGCGCTTTTTCATTTGAGTATTCCTGTGCAGACCTCGCACGGATGCTCAAGGGTGTCATAAACACCCGCCGTGGTGTGACTGCACTTGACCGTATTTTTTCCCCTCCCGTTGTTGTTTTAGCTGTTACTTACCATCCACAGGAAACAATGTAAGAGGTGAATCCCAGTTTTTCAGCACAGAGGGGGTTTAACCCTGCGTGACATCCCTGAAACCACTCATTCTCAGTCTGTCATTAAACATGATGAACTTCCTGAGTCCAGAGCTCTTTTTTCAGCCATCTGACATTTTTCCATGGGCCCCTGCCAAAAATCATATTCATACTCAGAAACGGGGTCCTCTTCAAAATCCCCAAAGCCTATAGCAAAGGAGAGGGGGCAGCAAGGGGGTGGTGTTTGGGTGAGTGGAGAACATGTTTTTGTCATTTCCATGAGCCCAGGAAAGACTGTTATCCAGAGATGTGCTATAACTCACTCTGACTATGTGATGAGCTAGCGCTAGCATCTGATTGACTACTATGCTTGCTCTGGGGTGAAGAAACCCCTGAATGAGGATGACTTGAGGGACACTTTAATTCTCAGTCAGCACTCCTGCTACGTCTTTAATGAACCATATCAGCATTGCAACTCCATGTAACCAGGAGAACAAGTTAACTGCTGACCTCTGCCAGACGCTAAGCCAACTAGCATAGTGTTATGTGTTATCTTAGCCATTGTATGGCAGCCATTAATGTGCTTTGCCTAAAATTTTAAGGCTAAGGTGAAAATGCTGGCTTGGGATTAAAAAATCCCATGTAGTTGCTAAGGTGTTGCTAAACTTTTTATATGTTATCCCAGGTGGTTGCTATGGTATTGCGACTTCATTGCTGTGGTATTCCAAATGGTTGCTAAGGTATTGCAAAGGTTTTGCTTTGTTATCCCAGGTGGTTGCTGTGGTATGCTAGGCCTTTGCTATGGTATTCCAGATGGCTGCTAAGTTGTTGTTAAGCTTTTGCTATGGTATCTCAGATAGTTGATAAGGTGTTGCTAAGCTTTTGCTGTGTCATTCCCAGTGGTTGCTAAGGTGTTGCTAAGGTTTTGCTTTGGTGTCCCAGGTGGATGCTGGGGTTTGCTAGTCCTTTGCCATGCTTGCTAAGTTGTTGCTAGGCTGATGTTATGTTGTCCCAGATTGTTGCTAATGTTTTGCTAGGCCTTTGCCATGCTATCTCATGTGCTTGCTAAGTTGTTGCTAGGCCATCGCTATGGTAACTCAAGTAGTTGCTAAGGTGTTGCTTGGCTGTTGTTATTATATCCTTGCTGCTTGGTAAGTTGGTGCTAGGCTGTTGTTATGTTACCCCAAGTGGGTGCTAAGGTATTGCTAAGCTTTTGCTTCATTATCCCAGGCACTTGTTAAGTTGTTGCTAGGTCATCGTTATGGAATCCCAGGTGGTTGCTAATAGTTGTGTGCTATTATAAATGAGTGTCTGCATGCTATGTCTATGAGGGTCAATATGAGAGATGTCTTTTGTGACATTTAAACGAATGCTATACAAAATCCTACATGTGATGACTTAGAAGGCTAAAAAAAAAGGCTTGTTTACGGTAGAGTGCATCTTGCATTCGGTGACCCCTCCAGCTTTCTGTATATATACTCAGTGGTCAAGCCCAGTCTCTGTCAGTAAGAATAAGAATTTAATTTAGCTGAAAAATGATGATGCTGCCTAAAACATGCAATAGGCTTTCAAAAATGCAAACCTGGGTTAAAGAGTATGCCACACCATCGGAGGCAAAAGTGTGTTATGAAGATATACTGGAACTGTTAGTAGAAAGGGGGCTTGTCCTACAGTAACTTCAACTATCAAACAATGTGATAGAGCTGTCTCAATAAAATTATACAGTGATAGAACTCTATTATATAAAAAATTAAAGGCTTTTTGGAAATAATGGACATTGCATTAGTTAATTAGTTACTTAGTACTGTTTTCAATTGAATACAGATCAAAAATGATTTGCACAGCTTTGCCATTTGTTTTATTTGCATTTTTCTAATGGTGACAACTATCTTGGAACTTGGCTGTTAAGAATGATTGAAATAGAGCTGTTATCTATCCAGATGTATGGTGTTTACTTTTAGTCTATATTGTAAAAATGGCGAGAATATATAACAGTATTAGCCCCTTTGGAGAGCAGCACTACAGGAGGCAGTATTGGGTAAACCAGAGAGGAGCTGTATTAGGATCCTGTGCGCTCAGCTCTGTACTCGGAAGCATGATGGGAATTTGGCCCAAGCAGGCCCAAGAGAATGTGCAGACACAGAGCCAGGCAGAGGCAGGTGGAGGAGCAAGCCAGCCTTGGCAAAGACATGCTGCTGTCTTCATCATTTCCCTCCTGATTCCTTCCCTATGCTGTTTTTTTTTTCTTTCTCGGATGTTACAGAATATTATCAAAGGGATTCATATAAAGCAGGCGCGTCTTCATAACGCAAACTGTTTTCACTGCTTTTTTAACAAAATGAAAATGCCTACATTAAGCATAGAGCATAGACTTAATAGTATACTGAATGAGTCTCATGAGCCACTAAAACTGGCTGTGCTGATGACAAAACACTCTATATACAGAAATGTGTGTACTCTGTTTTACAGAGGAAATTGAAGGCGATCTATAAATTCTCCTGGTTTAAATGAAGCTTTATCTTTATCGCATTCACAGTGAAAACTCTGCCGGTGCAGGTGAAGGATCTGAGTGAGGTGAAAACATGCAGCCACAAAGATACACACATAGTCAGAGAGCGGAAAACACTGTGAAGAGAGCTGGAGGCTACAGGTGATGGTGGTAGTAATTACTACAGCACCCGTGCCATTCATTCACTGCTGCTGTGCATCTGAGCAAATCTTTGTCTGACACCAGCTCTGAGAAAACCAGACAGAACATACATGAGAACATCTCTCCATGAAATACATAAAGTCCTTACTATATATTGGTGCAATGTTCTATTATATACCTTATAAGGAAAAATGAACTGCTTTTTTCATCAAAGAAACAATGAAAACATACCCTGAAAAGATGTTTTTCGGGCCAAAAAGTGAACTGTATCCTCTTAGTTATCCTCAAATTTACTAACATCTTTTGTCCTGGGGTCATTTTGACCCCAGCAACTTAAACTACTGGGAAATATCAAAGTTTTCATGCAAATTAGGTTTTACAGTCTTAGTGGTTCTCGCACTAATATAGGTATGGATATTTTAGATTAGGGCCCTACACTGATAGAAATAAAGGTTCTGTGCAGGTACATTTCTTGTTCATCAAGGTACAAACAATGTAAATGTTCCTTCAAAGGTACAACAGTGGCTTTAAGGTCCAATTGTGTACTTTAACTAAGTTTTTAACGGGATGTGTGGAGTCAATAGAAAATACAATTTCAGTGGATTATGGTATAATTATGTTCCCAGACTACACGTTGTTAGATGTACCCTTGAGAGTACCACCACCAAGAGGGGTACTGCCCCAGAGACAGGTTTGTACCCTTATATAAAGCAGAATATAAAGCAGACAGATGCTTTTTGAAGGTTATAAAATTGCATGTTATAGTGACCTCAATATCATCCCAAACAACTAAAAGTGTAAAGAAGGTTGATATTTCTTGTATTTACAGGCAAAACAGCCTCGGGGCAAATTGACCCTAAAGAACACAGCATACATAATGTGTACACTGAAAACATATCATAGTGTTAATTTGGTGTTTTCCCAGTTAGCTCATCTAACTTAGAAAAAGTCATCAAATGTGAATAAGAAAAAAGATTTCTATCATTTGTTTACAGATGCTAAACATTAGATGGGGTCAAATTGACCCCAAAAGTAATAGCAAGTTTTTTTTTCCCCAGGGGGAAGATATGTATTAGTACCTATTTAGAAAAGAATGTTTCAAACAATAAAATAAATAAGCTGGAGATGAGACGGAGTGTGTGGAGTCAATATAACTTCAAACAATATCATTGCAATGGAATACGGTACAGTTATGTTCTCTAACTAAAAGTACTGAGATGTACCCTTGAGGGTACCACCCTGGTGACAAGAGAGGTACCACCCCTGTGACGGTTTAGGGCCCTTTTCCTAAGAGTGAAAACTTACATTATATTGCCATAAGTATTCGCTCATCTACCTTCACATGCATATGAAATTGAGTGAGATCCCATTCTAAATCCATAGGGGTTAATATGATGTCAACCCACCCTTTGCAGCTATAACAGCTTCAGTTCTTCTGGAAAGGCTTTCCACAAGGGTTAGGAGTGCGTATATGGGAATTTTTCACCATTCTTCCAAAAGTGCATTTGTAAGGTTGAGACACTGATGTAGGACGAGAAGGCCTGGCTTGCAGTCTCTGTTCTAATTCATCCCAAAAGTGTTGTATCAGGTTGAGGTCAGGACTCTGTGCAGGCCAGTCAAGTTATTCCACACCAAAGTCGCTCATCCATGTCTTTATGGACCTTGCTTTGTGCACTGGAGCAGTCAGATTGGAACAGGAAGGGGCCGTCCCCAAACTGTTCCCACAAAGTTGGAAGCATGAAATTGTCCAAAATCTCTTGGTCTGCTGAAGCACTAAGAATTCCTTTCACTGGAGCTAAGGGACTGAGCCCAACTCCTGAAAAATAGCCCCACACGATAATCCCTCCTCCACCAAATTTTACATTTGGCACAATGCAGTCAGACAAGTAGCGTTCTCCTGGCAACCATCAAACTCAGACATTGTGCATCGGATTGCCAGACAGAGGAGTGTGATTCGTCACTCCAGAGACCAGTGGCAGTGCTTTACACCACTGCATTCGACGCTTTGCATTGTACTTGGTGATGTAAGGTTTGGATGCAACTGCTCGACCATGGAAACCCATTCCATGAAGCTCTCTACGCTGTTCTTGAGCTAATTTGAAGGCCACATGAAGTTTGGAGGTCTGATTGACTCTGCAGGAAGTTGGTGACCTCTGCACACTATGCGCCTCAGCATCCGCTGACCTCGCTCTGTCATGTTATGTAGTCTACCACTTCATGGCTGAGTTGCTGTCATTCCCAAACGCTTCTACTTTGTTACAATACCCCTGGCAGTTGACTGTGGAATATTTAGTAGCGAGGAAATTTCACGACTGGACTGGTCCGATCACGGTACCACGCTGGAATTCACTGAGCTCCTGAGAGCGACCCATTCTTTCACTAAGGTCTGTAGAAGCAGTCTGCATGCCTAGGTGCTTGGTTTTATACAACTGTGGCCATGGAAGTGATTGGAACACCTGAATTCAATGATTTGGATGGTTGAGTGAATACTTTTGGAAATATAGTGTATGTACATATATTCTAGTGCATTTCCAATTATATAACTTTAAAGCAAAGATTAAAACCTTGATAAGTTTCAATGTAAATTAATGTAACAAAATTATATTCTATCATTTTTGTTTCTTTTTTTTTTATAAAACTAAAAGAAAAGAGCAGCTGGGATTTTTAAATTGTTAAAAAAAAACAAAAACGTTTCCAACAGTGACAATATACATACATTTACAGTTACCATATAGTGCCTATATAATCTAATCAGCACTTCATTAAATTACATCAGCTGTGCTGCTGATGGAATTCAGCAAATCCATGCAATGACTGGAGTGCAGAGGGAGATGAGGAATCAAACCTGTGTTCTTCTAACTGTATTCTACTAGCTAAGATATATATATATATATATATATATATATATATATTATTGTATTAATTTGCATTAATTCTCATGTTGCTTTCCCGGTCAAGATAAGGGTAAAGGTTAGGGTAAAGAATAGGTTCCAAAGTTCTCTCTTAGAAGTTGGTTGCACTTGTGATTTTTCCTATTTTTATAATCCCAAAAGAATTTGGTGCTGTTGAGGTCTGGACCCTGGAGTGGTCAGTCGATCATTCTGAGAGCGTCAGCAGTTCCTTTGCTTGATTTTTCAAGGTTTCTTTTTTTGAGTCTATCCCCTTTTCTCAGTCAGGGCTTCTTGACAGCTACACATGCTCTCAGACTCCTGGTGTTGAGTGGTCTTCTCACAGTGGAAGGATGGACAGAAACACCTGTGGGTTTTTTTCAGCAAAGCAAGCAAGCAAGAGTGGAGCTTGATTTTCTTCCCTCTTTCAAGGACGAAAGTGCTGCTTATCTGATGGGGACAGTTTTGGTGGTCTGCCAGGTCTTGCAGGTGGTTCTTAGGAGTCCCGTTTTCTGGCATTTGCACGGTGCCCCAGTGGCCAGTAATATGGGAAGGTTTTATGTGCTCATTATTGACTGTTATCACCATCAGTTGTCTTATGAGTGCTATATATTTGCTATCTATATGATAATTCTTCCAAGATCCTATAGTAAAGACATGGTTCTATATAGATTACATACATTTATTACTATATACCTTTGCATGCTTAAATGGTTCTTTGCATGGTGAAATGGTTCTTGATGAAGGATGTGGTGTATATGGTTCTGTAATTCTATTCCAATAAAAGTTTCTTCTATTGTTATGATGTCAAGCTCATAACAACAGAAGAACCCTTTTTGGTGCTGTAAAGAACCATTCTCAAAATGTTTGTAAGAACACAATTTCAATCAATCTGAATAGTCATTTCACCATGCAAAGAACCATTTAAGCATGAAAGTGGTATTGATTGTTCATGGTTCTATTTAGAACCATTGTCTTTGCTAAAGAACCCTTTTAGTACCATTTTCAAGAGTATAGGTGTATAGGGCTATTCATCCGAAATATTTTTTATTTATTTGTCTTTGCTTTTATTTATTCTGGTGCTTAATGCTGGAAGGACTACTGTTAATTTACTGACTCTCCCCGTTTTTCCCTAATATGTTTAACAAATCAATTGAAGTAGTTGTTGGCCAAGTTCTGATCATTGTGGTCAGTTGTTTTTTGGGATTATTTATTCTCTATTGAGAAGAACAGAACTATAAGCCTGTTGCATTCTGACTCTGTTCACTATCCTCCCTTCAGCACCACACTCTGTCTCTTTTCAGCCGTTTTTCCAGCCTGAGTGAAGCATCTTATTAAACTCCACCTCACTCTTTGTTGTTCTTCAAAAGAGAGGAGGGAAAAGTGTATTCAGAGCTTCCTGGATCAACACGGCGTCTGCAGTTAGCTCGCGGTCAGAACGGCGGCGGCTGTCACCGTGTTGTTTTTTTTTCCTTCTTCTTCCACTCCTCCTCCTGAGGGACGCAAAATCACCCAGAGCGCTTTTTCTCCACCCCCCCCCCCCCTCCCCACTTTTCCTTCGATCCTGCGCACCAGTCCCACGAGGACCCCCAGCCACAGAGCTGATCATTCCACGTTAATAACAAAGTACAGACCAACTGTGTCACTTTGTTTCTGTTCTGCATGGGGGAAACATGTTGTTTAATTTGAAATGCCTTCTGGGTTCAGCAGCGGAAGATGTTTAAGAAGGACAAAGAAAAAAGTTGAGAAAAACAGCGTCTGCATAATTCATCTGTCATACATGTAGAGATTATTTATTTATTCTGCATTTACCTCCGACATGATTTATTGATGTCCGCCGCTGAGGGAGCGCAGGTGCAATGGGCAGAATGAAGGAACAATTTCATCCACCTACAGATTTATCTCCAGTTTCAAAACGCTGAAATATTGGCTTCCAAGATTATGAACAGCCGGAATTTAAACCTATTCCCAAGAACCGGTTCAACAATCGGATTGTGTCCATTTAGGCTAACAAAGAAAAAAAAAAAAGTGGCAAAGAAAAAGCAAGGTTGCAGAAATAAAAATGGGCAAACCAGCGTTTTAGTGAACTCTTTTTTCATTATTATTAGATAAGAAAAAGCATTAAAAAAGCATTTGCGTTTGAGAAAAGCATCTTATAAACAAAAGGTGTTTAATTCTCTATTTGTTAAAAGGTTTTGTGGAACTAATCACGATTATCCGCATTTTCATTATTTGCTGAAATTTGACCCTCAAGAAATACTGCTTGTTTTTGCAGTACATTACTTTATGGCTATATGAGTGCTTAAAATAAGCATCATTAGGGTGTATTTTAAGCTTCAATAATTCTATAACATTATTTTTATCATTTGAATGCTTACCTGAAAGTAATGTGCACTTCACTGCAGCTGGGATTCAGCCAATGTGGATGGTTGAAAGGGTCAAACTAGGGAAATATGTGAATGGTACACATTAATGCTAATTTATTTTTAATTTGTTGTTTATGCATTATAAGCATGTTATTAATGCATTATTCATTTGCAGCTCTTTTTTCATTATTTTTAAATTAATATTGCTGCTTTGTCATTATTATTATTATTATTATTATTAGCAGTAGTAGCAGTAGTAGTAGTAGTAGTTGTCAGTAGTAGTTGTCATAGTAAAGGTAGCAGCAGTAGTAATAGTAGTAAATATATACTAGTAGTAAATAATATATGTATATATATATATATATATATATATATATATATATATATATATATATATATATATATATATATATATATTAATTTGTTTCACAATTCACATAATCCCAAACACACAGGGGGACCTATCCTCCTGTGGGCCACGTCAGTCACTGGAACAGTCTGTATCCATGCTAAAAAGGATGATTTGAAGCAATGCCAAAGAAAAGACACTTTCAGTTTCTGAGGAACCATTCAGTGCATGATCTTAAGTTTTCTCAATGAGATGTTTGAATGTAAAGAACCTCTTTAAAGACTCACAAGACAAACTTTCTATATCAGTTTAAAGCTTTCTTATATGTGCTCAAGCCAAGAACAATTTAGGAAGCCTCATTTTTTAGTGTGAATCTCTATTCTTTAATATTCTGTCCATTTATTCCTCATATTAAATATGATGTCTATCCAAATCCACCCAGCTAAAAGACCTGTCTGACTGAGTTTTGACGTTAGGTACTTTTCCCCCCATTTGCAGAGCGCTCTGTAATAAAGATGGAAGTGTGATTGATGATGTAAGATCACAAGAGTTATTAGCAATATGCGTCTTGCATGGAATGTAGCTTTTGGAACGCGTCTTTCCCTCCATATTTCATTGAAGATTAGCGATGAATCATGGTAAAATATCTGAGCTGCAGTGGAGTGTGACAGTGTGTATTCCTGGAGAGCTATTTACCAAGCTAGTGTTTGTGATGGCAGCTTGCCTCCACAGGGGGGCCGATTCCTCTGCTCCACAAATCTCTTTCTGTCGGGCTCCAGCGTCCACACCTTTTCACTCTCCAGTGCTGATCCAGATACCGCAGTTTACATCTCACGTACACATGTGCTTTAGATGGAAAGGCATGCAAAGTGATGGAGCTAAAAGGCTGTGCATGTGTGAGAGAGGGGGAGGCTGGGCCGTGATGTGTTTATCCATACGCGTACGTCTCATGTTGTTAATTGGGAGAGTTTGCCATTTGGAAATGGGCAATGGCCTGAGGGCATGTTGAAGAGGCTGCTGCAATACACAACATTTCGCGCCTTAGCAAAACAGAAGCAGACATGCATGCTTAGCAACTTTCCAGCCTTCAGTTCAACTCAATTCACTTCAGTTGCCACATCAACCACCAGGTCGCTATGGAAGAAATGAAAATGTGCATCCATATGATTGAACAAAGCCAATAATATTATTAAAACTTCATCCAACAAAAATTCCTTGCTCCAAAAAGATTTTCTTAAAGTTGAATGTGCCTACAGGGTTCTATGGAGTGATTCAACAGAAGAACCACTTTGAGGTCCCTAAAGAACTTTTTAGTAGATAAGTAAAGAAGGGCTGGCTCAGCAAAGTCTCAAATGCAAGATCACCATCATACTAGAGAAGATATGATTGCAATAAAAGATCTCACATCTTCAGATGTTCACCATGGTTTTTTGGGGTGATTTCCCCCCCTAGTTTTGTTCCCTATTAAGGTGTGTCCACTTCACTTCCCCAATCTATTCCCCCAATACCACCAGTGCTAAGAGGGCAAAGGCTTGTGAAGCCAACCACTGGTTGTCCTCTGAACGTGCTCAAAGGAAAGTGCCAGTCGCCAGGCCTGTTTGTTCATTATCTAACATCTAACTAGCATTGTGCTGAATGACAGAGGGAGAGGAGGGGCACAGCATTCTACCCACCCATAGAGTGACGCCAATTGTGCTCTCTTGGACTCCTGGCCATGAATGGCTATGAATTGAACTCAGTATCTTCTGATTATAGGGCCAACGCTTAGGCTGTTGGGCCACTCAGGAGCCCATAAGTCATTCACCATGGTTTGACTGAGTTCTTTTTGAATTCACTTTCAATGCACTCACAACTATCAGACTCATCTACTTGGGGAAGAGCTCTGAAGCAGTTCCAACTGAATGCAGTTTTCTTCTGCACATTGCAAATTATCCACCAGTGAATCTCAAAATCCCAATAGCTTTATAGAACTTTGTAAATGAGATGTGCAAATAAGAACTTTAAAACTCAAAATCAGAAATCATAATGTATTTTCCTTACATTCTGCTGCACAATTCCAAGAGAAACACAACATAAGGCAAGGTCTGCGAGGTAGCCTAGAATAGGCCAAGGTAGAACCAAGATGAGATCAAACATAACTATATAAACACAGTTGTGTCATCAAAACTCAGAAGACATTGCAGATGCAGGCAAATGTCAATACACTTTGATCAAAAGTTGCTGTGAAATAAGAATTTGATCTTTTTGGACTTAATATGACCAAATAACAAGTAACTAACAAAGTATGTAAAGTACATTCAGGTTGACTTTGAAATTTAAAGAACCTCCACTTAATGTAAAAGTTGCATACAAACTAAAAGTTTTCCTTGAACCACTCATGCAAGCTAAGAACCACCAGGAACCTATTTCAGACTCTTACTATTGCTCACATTGCTGCTGTCGGAACAAAACCTTGTATCTCCAAAATGGTCAATTTATAGGAAAAAGGAAAAAAATCTACTTTACTTTCAATGTAAATAAATGGGACCAGAATTTTTCCAAGTCATTTTTCGTCATATGGGCCACATGTGCATTCAAATTGTGTCAAAAACTGAAAAACACCAAAAATGGAGATACAAGGTTTTGTCCCGACAGCAGCGATATTCAAGTTACAGTCTTGCTCTTACTATTTTTGCCCTTTCACAAACTTAGATATGTTCTGACCACTCTAGGAATGGAAAGAAAGCAGTTGCTTTGTCCAGTGGTCACTTCAATTGTTTCACTATTTTGTACATATTGTTGCATAATAGTATTTAAGTACCATCTGGGAACTGTAATGGCCTTATTGTGATTGCGTTCGGGTATCATGCATCGTTTACATTTTGTTTAGGTTTATATTATACTGTATACTTGAAGATATAGTTCCTTATAGTAGTTGTCCTTTCTACCTATCTGTCTTAAAGGCGCTGAATTCAACATGTCCCACCCCTCCCACCCACGGTGCCAAGAGTGTGCCACTTGCATTATCGCCTCTGCAGAGACGCCCCTAATTGCAAAAGAGGTGAAGCCTGTGCCACCCTGCCACGCCAGCGGCGCTGCTTTGATAGCACTCTCGCTCACTCACAGACACAGGCGGCCTAATTAACCTCTCTTGATTAGGGCAATTATCTCCCTCACTTTTACGCCTAATCCCACAGCCGGGGCAAATGTGTACTTGAACCGTGGCTTCCCTCCGTCTGGAGCCCATACTAACCATGCTCTGGGAGGAGAATGCCATTTGCAGGAGAACTAAAGATGCCAAAGACACCAAACCTCCTGGAATCTGAAGCAAAACTCGACGCTGGCCTAAAACTCTAATCTGAGCTCAGTTTCTCACAGTACCACTGGCTCAATCCTCATAGATTAAGGTTTCTTAAAGATATTCTGTATAGTATCTTGCCAACTTTATGGAATCTGAGCCCCGTTAAGTTGATCAAAAATCTCTTTAGACCAACACTTTGCTTAAACAATATTCAGAGAACTCATCTTGGTAGCAATAGCAGATACAACAGATTCTACTGTGTAATAGTTGTCAATGACAACAATGGAGAGTCTTCTACACCTGCAAATCAATGAATGGCTAGACTGACTCAGTACCTTTTGGGTTCAACAGAGGAAATCCAAGCAAAAATGAATTCCACATCAGTCCCGAAATAACAAAAGTGCTTGTTGTGATGATGCAATTTCCAACTGTTGTGGTGAATTTTTGATCTGTGGTGATACATTTGTTTCAATGACCAAATAATCAGTCAATCAATCAATCAAGCCCAATCATTTGGTCAAGCCTTGCTAGTCACACCAAGCCAACACCAATCTTCTACTATGAAAGGTGTGATGCATGCAAATGACTTAACAAGTCATCTTTGCATGTTTATACATGCAAATGTGAGTTAATTGGATATTTGAATATATGTCTACATGTGCATTTTGCACTAAACATGAAATAAGTGCTAATCTTGTAAGTTATCTTATAAGCCATATGTAAGGCAACCGGAATTCAAGACACAAACAACTCACATTAAGCCAAATGACTACTGCATCCAAATGCTTCAAACGAAAAGGTGACAAATGTTCAACAGGTATTTAGCTTGTTAAATAACAAATGCTTAAAACTTTAATAATGGTCTGGAACAGTCACTTCTTATGCAAGCATGCAATAACCACATTATAGTGGTTTATTTTATATTTTTAATTAGTTTTATTTAGTTTGTTGAATACTCATCCAAGTTGTTGACATTTAAATGACAAGAGTGGTTAGAATAGATTAAGTGACCGTTATTAGTCCCACAACAGGGAAATTTCAATGCCAATTGAAACGCCACATACACTCTAGTGAGTGCACACACACACTAGGGGGCAGTGAGCACACTTGCCCGGAGCGGTACGCAGCCCAATCCGCAGTGCCCGGGGAGCAGTTGGGGGTTAGGTGTCTTGCTCAAGGACACCTCAGTCATGTGTTGGCTGTTGGCTCTGGGGATCGAACCGGCATCCTTCCAATCACGAGGCTGGCTCCCTAACCTCCAGCCCACAACTGCCCCATACATGCAGTTTTTATATTCACCTTTATAGACATTGGGACTGCCCAGAAAAAGGTGGGATTTCTCATACTGGAAATTGTAGATGGGATTATTTTTGTCAGAATCTTGGCTTTCTCCTACAACAGTAGCACATCTTTGAAGCTTTGATTTAGTATACTGGTCAACAGAGAGCCCCCTAGTGGTGTTACCCTAAACAACAATGCAGTTCAGTATTGTGACATTACCAGTATGAAACAAGTGTGTCGAGCTGGTTAATTTTACAGGGATGTAAGTAAAGACTGCAAACCGCCTGTTATACATTTTCAGGAAAATCTCACGATCTTGACAAGCATGTAGGGATTTCCCTTTGGAAGATTATGGTTGAGGCCTTTGTGGGTGGGACTGAGAGGAAGTGGTTTGGCCCACGGAGAAAAATGAGAATCTATAAACTTTATGGCTTCGTACTGTGACTACACAGATGGGTTAACCCTTAAAAGTCACAGTCATCTCATTACAACAAGTGGAACATTTGGTGGAAAGTCTATTTTTTAAACTCTCAAACTATACCACATGCATGCCTGTAAGTAAAAAGTAGAGATATTTTATAAAAGGTTCATCTTCAGCTTTGCAGAAAGAATACATACCCTTGACATTGGTAATTAAGGGAGTAGTCAAAAATAAAGACTTAAAACTGCATATACAGAATGAAAATCAAACTTTTTTGTAATTGATGTGTTATAACTATGTAATGACTAAATAATTACATAATTATTATGCTTAAAAACAGCACCATGACAATAATAACTCTTGTAAGGGTTGAGAATAAATTTCTAAGCTGAGATTTTGTACAAAGAAGACCACACTGACAGACTTTGGAACTGGATCAGAGGAGACTGAAGATATAGTAACTGATGTAGAGACAAAGTGAATGAGAATGAGAGAAACAGAATGAGACAAAGAAAGAAGGAGGAAGGAAGGGGAGAAGGGCGAGAGGGCTGGTGTGAATGTGAGGAGAGCATGTGTGCCTGTGCCTGCTGCACGTCTCTGATTAATATTCAACGGGTGGAGGAGGCAGATGCGTCTGACATCTGTGTGATGTCAGCGTGTTGTCAACACATTGTTAGCGCCGCAAATGTGCAAACAGATTAACGGGCGGGCTGCGCTGTGCTGCATTCGCCGAGTGCGAAAAGAGGAGTGTGTGTGTGGAGGAAAGAGGAAGACAGCTTGCTCCGTTAACTTCCTGTCATGCTTCCGATGCTCAGCTGCTGCTGCTGCCGCTGCCGGTGCTGGTGCTGGTGCCACTGCTGGTGTAAAGACGCTCTCCTCGCCAAGGCCGCGTCTGGGCCAAGTGTGACTGAGGCTCACATCCTTTGTCAGTGGTTGTTTTTTGGTTACTGTCTAATCAAGTGTTTCCAAGCAGCCCAGTTGTTCAGTAGTAGCTAGATGTGTTGGGCCGACAGCTTCAAAATCCCACTGATGCAGAGATTTCCCATAGAAATTACCGTTGTCGCATGGCCGAGGTAATGATCTGTTTCAGAGTCAAAGCTGGTCATATTATCACTGTCACAACAAAACCTTAAAAATGCTAGTCACCATTTACATTGTGTTAAAATTTGATACATGGCCTAAAATAAATGGTGCAAATGAATAGAAATAAAATCTTTCATTATATTACATTAAAATTACACCTGTAATATTATTTTTTGGAGATTTTGTTTCATCAGCAAGGACATTCTGTAGAGGTGGATGTGGGAGGTGATTACTTTTTACCAGGGTTGGGAGGGTTATGTGAAAAATGTAGTACAGGTTACTGATTACCTGTTAAAAAGCATAATTTGTAACCTAATCCAAAGGATTACTATATTACTGCATTAGTGTATACACTATAATAGTAATGCTTACTCATTACTTTGTTACGTTTGGCCAATTTAGAATCAGATTAGTTATCTAATAAATCAGTAATATATAATATAATATATAAATAATCAGTTAAATAATGAAATGAAAATGAAATGAAATGAACCTTACACATTGTACTTGTACATTTGCGCAACGAAATTGGTTTACAGGCCCCCCTCCCCTCTTGGTGCAATAGAAATAGAAAGTTTAAATAGAAAATAGAAAAGTTTTAAAATATAAACAAATTAAATAACAGGTTAGAGCTACGGTTAACTATACAGGCGTAAGCATAAATTAACTAAGCTCTCCTATTTACACACTAAGCTTTCCTATATGCACAAGTGATTTCCTATATACACAGTGAAGAAATTGACATTTGCAGCATCAATTATTGCACATTATATTTTTTTTAGCAGCATGGGTCATTGCACTTATCCCTGTAGGCAGACAGAAACATCTGCCCACCGGTGAACTGTATAGTACTAAATGTACAGTAATAGTAGTTATTTTATTATTACTAGTATAGTAATAAATACAAGAAAGGAACAATTTCAAGAAGATATTTTCAACAAGACTTCCTAAAAAAAAACAGGTGAATTAATCATCTGTATCGTATGTACTTCTATAGCATAAAAGTATAAAAGGCAGAAAGTATGCCTCAAACCAGCAGTCACTGATCTCACATTTTGTAAAATAAATAAATAAATAAATCTAAGTGAAGTGATAACTGGAAATGTATATATATATATATATATATATATATATATATATATATATATATATATATATATATATATATAATTTTTTTTTTTTTTCCATGCAGGAATTCACTTGAAACAAGACAGGACAAAATATGTAATTAAACAACGATTAATTATTAAACAAAATGATAGATTATAGGTGAACTTATCATCTGTGTTTTGTCTATGCTGTTTGCACTTTCATTAAAACACTGAGTATTAAAAAAACTGGAAATTTGAAATTTTTCAAACATAGAGATTTTGCACAGTATAACTTAGAATTGTTAAATAGAAGCCATTCTAATAACTCTACCCGACCATTATTCATGTCCTATTTAATGAACGGCTATATTTGTCCATAGAGCTTCATTTTAGTGCATCCGGTTTGGACTTCGATCATCACTGTTTACAGTGTAATTTGTAAACTTTCCCTTCAAAACAGTTTCAGCAGTCCAAAGATACCGATGTGTCCTACCACTTACCAAGAGGCAGAATTCCAAAGGAAAACTAAGCTGATTACTCTTAATTACAAATGATGGTAATTTACACATATTCACATTTTGCATCTGTAGTCCTAAAGCCAAACCAACTCTGCCACTCCAGAGATCTTGCTTTCTTTTCATTTATCAGAACTGTTAGTAACAGCTCACTCTATTAAAATTTGGCAAGTTAACGTTGGCAAAGGTTGGATTTATTTCAAGAGTGGAATTTTATGGAATGATAATTGCTGAATAAAGGATTTTACTTACGATCTTACTGTCAGATTCATTTCTGCTGCAAGCTTACATGGAAAACTAAAATAAACAGCTGATTCAAATATTTTCTGGAAGATGCAGCAGATCTTAGTTTTGCTAAAGATTATGTCTGCTTTGACTGCTCATAATGAACCTGTTTTTATAATGCATGTCTAATCTGATTACTGTTTTTTCCTGTATGGAATGGATTGGTATTTGGAATACATTGACTTATTTTGCATTCTGTCTACATAGCACCATTACTGCCTGAATCCCCTTTCCAATTCAAGCCCCTTTCCAATTTAAAATCATACTTCTGAAACTATTACATTTTTTCTTGCCCTTTCACTCCACCACCATCCCTCAGAGATTCATATAATGCCTTTTATTCAAGGCATTGTGGGAATTCTCCCATTTTTTTAAACAGGTGTAATGATTTGATTCAATATGATTCAATTTTCAATACTACACAGGACCAAGTGTCCCAAAAACAACTTAGTATTAGGATCATCTTAACTGGTTGAGACTGATGACTGCTCTACTGTTAGCCTACTAGCCTACATTGATTTGGTTATGATAATAAAATTTCTCTAATAGAAGTGAAGAAATTGAAGTGAATTTCTAGGCATAGTCAGGGGATGGAGGGTGTCCGGATTGGTGACCTCAAGGGTCACATTGCTGCTGTTTGCAGATGATGTGGTCCTATTGGGGACATCAGGCCGCGAACTTCAGCTTTCGCTGGATCGGTTTGCAGCCAAGTGTGAAGCGGCCGGGATGAGAATCAGTACCTCTAAATCCGAGACCATGGTTCTCAGGCGGAAAAGGGCGGAGAGCCCTCTCTGGGTCGGGGATAGGCTCTTGCCTCAAATGGAGGAGTGCAAGTATCTTGGAGTCTTGTTCATGAGTGATGGTACAAGGGAGCGGGAGATTGACAGGCGGATTGGTGCTGGGTCAGCAGTGATGCGGGCTCTTTACCGGTCTGTTGTGGTAAAGAAAGAGCTGAGCCATAAGGCAAGGCTCTCAATTTACCGGTCGATTTACGTTCCCACCCTCACCTATGGTCATGAGCTTTGGGTAATGACCGAAAGAATAAGATCGCAAATACAAGTGGCCGAAATGAGTTTCCTCCGCAGGGTGTCTGGACTCTCCTTTAGAGATAGGGTGAGAAGTTCGGTCATCTGGGAGGGACTCGGAGTAGAGCCGCTGCTTCTTCATGTCGAAAGGAGCCAGTTGAGGTGGTTCGGGCATCTGGTTAGGATGCCTCCTGGACGCCTCCCTCGGGAGGTGTCACAGGCAAGTCCACCCGGGAGGAGACCCCAGGGAAGACCCAGGACACGCTGGCGTGACTATATCACCCAGCTGGCCTGGAAGCGCCTCTGAATCCCCCTTGGAGAGCTGGTGGAAGTGGCTGGGGAAAGGGAGATCTGGGCCTCATTGCTTAGGATGCTGCCCCTGCGACCATGGATGGATTGATGGATGGATGGATGGATGGATGGATGGAAGAAGTAAAGAAAAACAAATTGCAATCTCTAGAACAGGGGTGGCAAGTTGTGATCCTGGAGGGCCGATGTCCAGCAGAGTTGGGTGATTTTCTTTCTCTTAACATATCACTGCTGCCGGAACAAAACTTTATATGTAAATTAATGCAACCAGACATTTTGCCAAGCATATATTGATCATTTCTGTAGGTCCATTGTTCATGAAATTTACGCCCAATGTAAAGAGCAACAGGCATTCTCATATTACAAGAAAAATTGAAAAATGACAACATGGAGATACAAGGTTTTGTTCCAACAGCAGGGATATGCATTACATCTGGCAATTAATTGCTGAGTTGAATCAGTTGTACTTGAGTAGGAAAACTACCAAACGCTGTAGGACTCCAGCCCTCCAGGACTGAAGCTCATCACCCCTGCACTGTCAGAAATAAACATATTGAACAGGCACAATTTCCATCCATCAAGATACAAACTATAAATGTAGCTTCAAAGGAATTACTATGATTTTAAGGTCCAACTCTGCACCTTACATGAGTTTTCTCTCTACCTTTTCATTACCTAATGTTTTAAAGCAGAGCAATAAAATATATAGACTGGAGAAAAGACAGTATGTGGGAGCCAAAACAACTTGTAATGCAATGGATGGTACAGTTATGGATGTACCCTTGAGGGTCCCACCACAGTGACAGTTTAGTACCTTTTTATGTGAGAGTGTGCCCTAGAATTTATAAGGAACTTGGCACAAAAAGCCCATGCATTTGAATATTAGAATAGGGACAGCACCAGTTGAACCTCCTCCTACCCACTTTTTTGAGCACCTATGCAGGCAGCGTCCATCACAGACAAGCTCTGTAATGACAGCATAAGACAACTGTTATGACAGGTTAATGACATAGTTATGTCAATATTATGTAGCAGCGTTCAATTACAGTGTTACCTAACCATTGATTATTTTAAGTTAAAAATGATTTGCAGCTTAATAACTGCATGGAAATGAGAACCACCACCATGAGTACCCCAAATGGGACAAGGCCAAACATAGTGTCCAAGGCTAGGTCCATGCTGTTGGGGGTATCTCAGAATGGGTTTTATATATAAATATATAATTCTTTTGGTCTAACAAAAAATACTTTTTATTTGGGTAGTATTTTGCCATTTTCAGCCATGACTATTAGAGCTAAGCCTTCAATAAAAAAAAAAATTGGTTAATTTCTGGTAGTGCCTCCGTGGGATTCTAGCTAAATGTTAGTGCCTAAGCTAAGGCAATTCACTTGAACATTTTTGGTTATTCCACCCCTTAAAATCCCAGGCTTATAACATACCAGTCTTATTATTTTGTAACTACAGGGACTTCAATGTAAACTGACTGTGCTATTCTTAGGTCATTGAAGTTTGTAATAAAACTTTGGGCCAGCTGGTGGGCCTTGGCCATCTAAGCGCTTAAATGCAGACATCTGATGTCTGTAAATGACATTCGCATATGTTCACTGGTTGCTCTATGGTAGAAAGTATAAAAAAGACATTTTGGGGCCAAAATCTTATCTCAAAACTTTCAAAAAGTTAAATGACAGGACGCTACTCTCACATTGCCTCCTCTTTGCTTGGATCCACGTGCTGTTGTACTAGAGCTGCTGGACCAAGGCTGGGTCAGTGCTCATGAGGTGTGTCTGAGCGTGGGTTATCTGCTGTTGCAGACAATGAACGGCTGTGTATGTATGTGTGGAGATCCAAAAGAGCGTGTATGGAAGCTGGCCAGGCTAACCATCCTTCCTCTCTCTCTCGTTCACTCTTTCCCTGCAGCCCACGCTAACAAAACAGGCACATTCCTTCTGCTCCATGATCTTGGCCAGAAGCCCCCTGTGTGTTTGGGAAAAGCCCCTTTCCAATTCGAAATCATACTTCTGAAACTGCCATCTCATTTTTTTCTGCCCTTTCACTCTGCCATCAGAGTCAGATGAATCCCTTAGAGATTCATCTGATGACTTCTCTGACTTTTATTCACAGCATTGTGGGAATTCACCCCTTAAAGGAATAGTCCAGCTTTTTTCTGCTGTCATATCTGTGGCGTATGGTTATCATGGACAGTGGTTTCAATGAAATTTCAAAAAGATTTGAAAATTCATTCTTGGAAAATTCACCTGTAATAGAAATCAATGGGAAGCTGCAACAGGCTGCAAATAAACCTGTGTAAACTCCACCCATGCCATTATACTGGTAACTTATTAATGTCAATTCTTGTCCCTGGAAAACTAGTCCAGTGCTCTGACAGAGTGAACTGTATGTTTCCAGAGCAAAGAAGAATTCCAGCAATTTTCCATATATATTCATAGCAATATTCCATATAATTCAGCCATTGAAATGTAGTATTTCAAGCAGTCTGATGTGAGATGGTTCATTCTAGAAGAGCTTTACATTGGTGTTGACAGAATCAAGGAGGTTTGATGTCTTAACCCCTTAAAATCCCAGGCTTATGACATACTAATAATAGTTATTCAGTAACTACAGGGACTTCTGTGCAAGCAAGTTATGCTGTTCTTAGGTTATAGAAGTATGTAATACAGCCGGCCATGTAAGGGGTTAAATGCAAATACACCCTTTTTATTTACCATTTAAAACCACCAGGGAACATACAAATATTTATACATGTAATACTGATAATGGTAAAATAATGTTTAATCTATAAACTTGTATAGTTAGGTTTTAAATCTAGGCCATAAATATCAAAACTTAATATATAAAAAGTGTCTAGAACATTTAAAAGACCTAGAGTGATATTTATTTCTTTGCAACCAAAACTTAAGAATTAAAGGGGACCTATTATGCTTGTTTTAGTGTTCATAATTTTATGTTTGGCTCCACCTGTGTCTTTAAGTCCTGCCTCCCCACGAGCCCACTCTGGTCTGATTGGCCAGAGCAGTTCCTCGCCTACATGTTCCACCCCTGTCTTACAGTCTGTTGACAGACCCTTCTCATATTTTTTTCAATGGCTTTGGTTCTACCGAATCAATTAGCCCAGAGTCCGATCTCGAAAGTCGACACGGCTACGAAACTGAATGAGCTCTTTTTGGTCTCCAGTAGTTGCTGGGCATACTGTGAGGCCAAGTTTGCTGGTAGGTGGACAATAAGAATTGTGTTACAACATTGCATCATCTTGTAACAAAGGAAAAGAGCTGGAATTCCAACAAGGCATTTCAGACAGCTGAGGAAAGATTGTATGTATTTTGAGCTTTGTTCATTATTCAGACTGTTTACATGCACAAAAAGCTACAAAGCACACTAAAGGGAAAAATCTGGAAAGACATGATAGGTCCCCTAAAATTATTAGTGAGTATCAAAACAATGTAAACACAACAAGCATCATGGTTCTACTGAACAAAGATGAATAGAAAGTATGGATAGGTATTTTTTATTTCATAGACATCATTCCGAGAAGGTCTCTAAGGTTCTGATGTATTCCCTGTGCTTACAATGCCCTGCCTGTACTTCTGTGCCATGGAAGCATTCTGAAAATACATTTAAGGCCAATGGCCCAATCTCATTTCTTAATTTTACCCCTATTCCTTATTTTCCGAGTGTCATCTTGGAACCCCATGGAACTGAGTAACAATGGGTAGTGGTTGAAATTTTCCCTTATGACATGGGATCCTCAAATAAAGGAGAATATTACTTCATTAGCACCTACTAAAGTGATCTGTAGGTGACCCTTCTGGTCTGCAGTGATAGCAGAGGAGGGTAAAGTTCAGCAACCTCACTTCTGGGCTTTAGTTTAAAAGAGGGGATACAACAATTATTGATTATCACCCACCACTAATTCTTCAACAAGATGAAGTCAGCAATCTACCAGCATCTTGTTCAAATTTTCCTGTTCCACCTTAAATGGAGCCGATGCCTGAGAATGTAACTGCTGCACCATTTAAGGTGGAACACACCTTAGATGGAGACATCAGCATACTACTAGTGACTTATCTGCTTGTTATGATGAAAAGGACCATAGTGCATTGAAATGACGTTAAAGTTAATACAATGGTTACTATAATTATTTTAATAGGGAAAATATTCACATTTGTGGGTTTCTTTGTTCTGCCATCTTGCCTGTTTTTCTTTTTTTCTCATTCTGTTTGGAGTGTGCCTCCAAAAAACTCTGTTTGGAAGGCCATGTACCCCTAACACTTCGCCTTACCCCCCTATGGCAAGAAAAATCAGGATACCCTACCCCTAGGCATGAACTTGCAAAATGAAGGGGTAAAGGCTAATTGGTAGGGGGTGAGGGGTGAAATGGGATTGGGCCAAAATCTGATCTTTAAACAGTGCCTCAACTGTGTAATAGTGAAATTATAAATAATGTGTGTTGTAACTTTATGCGAGGTAGCTAATAAACGTAATAAACTCTTCAGGTTCTTATTACCACTGTGAACAATTCTGACTCAGTCAGTTTCTCTAGAATGGAGCGTTTCCCATTAAACTCCTCTGAATGACTCTGTTGGAAATGCATCAAGAGCGACTACGGTAATTAACCCTACACTGCATATGCTATTGGGTTGAACAACACGTCTTGTAAAGGAGGTGGTCCGAAACCGTCCACAAGGGTGTTTTGTGATTAAAACCATGGCTGAGAAGCTTGCGCACTGATATTTTCTCATCATTGAAAGTCGAGGCAGATGTATTATGCGGAAAAGGATCAGCCTTCTTCCTCAGCATCGGGGTTCACAGGGTAAGGCCTGCCTCTTCTGATATCTGCTGATATAAATTGACATTGACGTGCAGGCACTGACTCACGCTCTTTATTCTAATTCTGCTACATAGAAGGCCTCTGTCCTGCTTGGAAAAGGGAGTGCTGCGTTTTCCCCCAGGGTCCCGGGTGGGCCGTGGGCTGCAGGAAAAGCAGCATTGACCCCTGTCCCACTCAATGTTAAGCATTAACAATGTTGCTTTGAGTGCAAGTAAAGAGAAAAAGTCCCTGCAGGCAGAGCTCTTCAGTATGTCGACACGGAACATGCAAGCCTGTGCAAACAAACACGCACGGCACATAACAACCACATTAATGAGTTTCCCCAGCACACATACACGCACCACCTACCTACCTCCTCCCCGCTCAGCCCCTGCACATAATGTGCTTTAAAAGAATACAATTATGTATGTGATAGCAGAGCTTGTGTCTCATTTGTCCTCCCTCTCTCCCTCCCTCCCCGTTCCATCTTAATCACCTCGCTGACGAGGCTTCGCTCATTATTATGCCATGCCGTGTTTATATTTTCTCCATGCGCTCCTGGGGGAGGATATTTTTCCTCCCGCAGAACGTCCCGCGAGTAAAAAGTGCGAGGCCTAACTTGCAGTCCTGCATGACAACTGGCTATCCAACTCTGAGGCCAGGTGTGAGACTGCTGCTCACAACAGATTGAAAAAGTAAGTAGAAATTATTTAAGTAATAAAAAGTGCTTTTGTGAAGAGATTAGATGTCAGTTCCTTAAAATGGGAAGGTTACTTTAAAAATGTATTCAGTTAGAAATTATGTTACTGATTATGTGTCAAAAAATTGAACCTAATCCAAAGGATTACTGTATTAAAATAACACAATCTGATTTCTGTCCGTTACTTTTGGATCACTTAAAGAGGCATAATTAAATAACTAGAAAGGGAAAGTTCGTGAACGAACTTTAGGTTGGCTTGAAAACACAGCTAATTACTTTAAAACATTAAAATTGTGGAAGAAGACGGTTGTGAAAGTGTTGCTTAAATGTTGCTAGGCTGTTGCTATGATATACCAGGTGAGTGGTAATGGGTTGCGAGGTGCTTCCTTAAATTTCTGCTTTAAATGTCCTGCCACCTTAAATCCACTGACACTTTAAATTTGCTGAAACCTTAAATACACTGCCACCTTAAATTCACTGCCACTTTAAATCTACTGAAACCTTAAATTCACAACCTCCTTAAGTCGCATTGCCCCTTAAATTTTTTTGTCACCTTAAATTCACTGCCACCTTAAATTTCCTGAGACGTTAAATTCACTGCCACCTTAATTTCAGAGCTACCTCATATGCAATGCCACCATAAATCTATTATTTATGCTGATATTTCTGTGCATTGTTTTTTCTATCTGCTAAAAGGTCTATAATAATATCTCTAATACATATGTGTGCACTAAATATTTTGCAAATTAATTACTTTCTGTATAAAACATTTTATGAGGTACCCTTCTGTGTGCTTCTAAATATTCCTCCCCGTTGCTGAACTTTTGAGTCTGAGCTATGAATGCTACCAGGTAGCCTTAACCTAAAGTCTGACAGACTGAAATGAAGTAACATAAAGAGATGGGACTTTGCCTTCACAGACCATGGGAAATGAACCCTGCAAAAATGGGCTATGAAGGGCAGTGGTCACCAACCTTGGTTCTGGAGATTCATCTTCTTGCAAAGCTTCTTTTCAACCACAATCTGCCAAACCTGTTCCAACTCCCTGATTGGCTGGATCAGATGCATTAGCGTTAGGTCAAGCGGAGAGGCAGCTTATTAGATACAGGCTGGAACTAAACTCTATAGTATATCTCCAGGAAGACCACTTACCTAGGATATTCAGATCCAAGTCATGGGAAGTAAAAATATATGTCTTTTTGCTGTTTTTATGTTTATCATTTTGGATTTTAAATTTACAATCCAGACCACATATGTGCTTGCAAACAGAATAAGTGGAGATATTTTATTACATATTATATATTTTAGAGGCCAGGCAGGGTTACAGGTTGGGAAAGCCAGCTGGCTAGCATTAAGGCACAGAGACATTGCTATAGTTAGGAAGACATCAATCAATGAGCCAACATTAATTACAGCTAAATCAAAAAAAATCTCCAACTCATTACCATACTTAAAGAGAAAAAATACATGTTTTTGAACATGAAGCACAACATTCAACTGCATAACTCACTTTTAAGTGGTTACTGTGACAACTGACCAACAATGTTGGACATTGGTTAATTACCTGGAGCCCTACCTTTTACACAATTAGAGTGTATTGCTAATTGTGATGCAATCTACTCTTTAATGTAGAAAGGTAAGATAACACAATAGATAAGTCAATAAATCAATAGCTAATAGATAGTAAAAACTACCTCAACTCCTTTGCCCTTGACAACATTACATTCTGTATTAGTTTCATTGGCCTTGGTCAACTTTTTTTTTGGAGTGAACCCCAATCCCCCTACCCGCCCCTACAAGCTACACCCCTGGTTACTTGGTTCATGGACAGATAAACCATAGCTTTTTTCCCATGACATTCCTACGTAAAATACAGATGGGCAGACTCAAACTTGTCATTAGGGAATGTAAATTGACTGTTAATGTAATTCATATCTTAACTTAAAATGTGTTTAATTATATAAATACATAATTATGTAACACATTATTGTAATGACAACACTTTACAAGGGTTTACTAAAAGCTTATGAATCTACAGGTTTTGTTTTACCGATGTCCAAATGAATATAAGATTTTTCAGGACGTGGATTCAAAGCTTATGCTTCATGTTGTCCAGCATTAGCAGAAATGGCAGTGTGCAGCTTGTGGTTTGAATTTCTTGGAGAGCGTCATTGAGTCTTCTGACAGAAGTTGTATTTTTTTTGACAGGCTTAAAGATGGCCATGTCATGGATCTGGGTAATTTAGCACTTCGCACTGAAATTGTCTGTGGACATCCAGCCAAAGTCTGATATGACCGTGAAAACTTCATGGAAATCCCTTTGCGTTTGCTGAAACGTAAGTCCGGGATGTCCTTGGATGGTTTTTGCTCTCGGACCCAAAACCAAACTCAAGCGAGACAGTGAGAGAGAGTGCGCGAGAGTGAGAGGGAGGAAGAAGAAAAGAACACAAAGAGAAGTTTTGGTTGAAACCATCGTGGCACATGAATATTCATAAATGGGAAGTAAACGGCTGTGTTTTATGGAGTTTGTGGTTGACTTGCCGGGAGAAGCTTGTGCACGCGGTAATGACGCTGATGTCTACATTTCTCCTGCTCTTTCCCGGCATGATTAAAACCCAGAGCTGTCCTCAACCCATCAGTTTGAAATGTATGTCTTGGCAGTGTAGCATTGCTCATGCAGAAGAAATTAGCGATGGAGTGGCAATTGTTCATTTTAATTGTAAAAACAGCACATGAAGAGTCTTAAGCGGTGGCTCGGGCAGATGCGGTAGCACTGGCAAGCCCAATTTGCATGTAATTTGGCGCTGTCGAGGAAATTCCTGATGCCGTCGTGCTATTGAATATGCAGCGAGGAAAAGAGCTGTTAGCTCGCGGCGCGAGGAAGAAGCCGAAGGAAAAACGGGGCTCCTCCTAAAGCAATTAACCGCGCGGCTCCCGTACCACGCCACAATCACTCTCACTAAGTGATTTCCTCGCTGTCAAACAGCCCAAATTAATCCGAGTGATACTTTTCGTTTAGTTAGCATCAAAACAGCATTGCCTTTAACATTCCATATGGAGCTCTGACGTGCCGCGTGCCATTAAAACGGCTGCAGCCAGATGTTTCCACCAGTCGTTCCATTATCAATGCAAATTTATTCATTAAACAATTTAATTGTGCCAATGATTGACGGCCGGCCGCCATTATTACGGCGCAATGTTACCAAGCCGGGGCTAATAATACGTTAGTCTTATTAACTCTGTGTGTGAGCAATAAGTGTAGCTGTGTTTATATAGATTAACCTCTGCTAATGCTACGCTATGGGCTATGGTGGGGATGGCCACCCTGCAGCTGAGTTGAGTGGGCGCTTTCATCCGGGAACTTGTTCTTATTAGTGCGCTCTGGCAGAGGGGCTTTACACAGAGGATGTTAATGATTATGAGCCCCTTCGAGACTTGACCCCTGACTGATACAACAAGGCAGTATCAGAACAGATTATTACTCCACAAAGTCCCTTATAGGAAGAGAAAGATGAGAACAAAGACAGTAAAACCCACTGTAGTTCACTGTGACGCTCATTTCAGCTGGAATGTCTGGGTTTTCTGGGCTTGGAGAGTGACACTTTAAACCTAGACTAGACTTCATTCAGTTTGCTATACATTCTACTGAAAAATATTTAAATGCACTTGTATAGCTTCATAATTTTATATGCTCTTAAAAATAAGGGTTCATCAATTGGTCCTTGTCTTGGATATAAAGCCTATGTTGGTTTAGAACCATTATATTCCATTGAGATTCATTTTTTTGTAATTGCAAATTAGATGCGAAGACCTTTTCTGCAGTTTAAAGAACCTCCACATAATGTAAAGGTTCTATGCTAATAAAAGACTTCTTAGAACCACACGTTAAAGCCAAAAACCTTTTCGAAATCTGTTTTTTAGAGGGAGCAAAGTAATGTAGGATATCAGTATAGCTGAACTAACATCCTGGATTCAGCCCACAAACAGCTCATTAATGTGCTGGTGAGTTGAGTCAGTTTTGTCAGAGCAGGGAAACCATTAACTGTGCTTTGCTGGGATCCCCCAGGACCTGGACTGAAAACCACTGTGCTGAACTGTGGCCATCTAGCCCCAACTTCCAGAGCTTGGGTGGGCATCCTATCACTCCGTCACGTGTTTAAATATTTGCGGAATGATTCAGAACTCAGGGCTTGTCAGAAACGGCATCGCTCCTTCCTTCTACTCCTTAATCCTTCTTCTGCTAACGCTAATGCTAACATGGCTTATGACAGCTGCTCCCCCTGCCCTATTGACCCTGTTGGATTTAGGGCCTTGGAGGCTTCATTGCTCCAGGATGTTGTTTTAGCTTCTTTAGAGCACTAGCGCTGTTTGCCACCACCACCCTCTGGGTGAGAAATGGGCCCAGGCAGGAAATGGAGAGCGTGTCATACAGGAAGTGCAGGATTTCCGGCTCTCTGTCATAATAGTGGTCAGGCCGTCAGCATTATTCCCTGCCCCTTCTCCCTGGTTTGCACTAGATCACTCCGAGAGGCTGCCGAAAGCAAAACAAACGGCGCTTATGCAGTTGATAGCCAGTGTTTCTCACCGCTGGAGCACATGTGGGCGTACAGAGGGTACTTTTGTGAACTGTGTTTTGAGTGGTCACGGTACGTTGATTCGACTGGCCCCCTCAGGAACACTTAACGTGTTTAGCATGTCCCGTCATCTCTCTCGCTGAATGATACTTCATGTAAACATTTTGTCGAAAAGTACACACGGGTGAGATCTGGACAGTAGCCCTGATGGCTGGGAGAGTTATTGTCCAAGGTCTTTTAAGATGTTTATTTAGCTTCAAGTCTTGCATAATTTCTCAGGAGGACTTAGCATGTTTAGCGTGTCATGCCCTCTTATGTAAATATTTTTGTCAAAAACACATAAATATTTCTCAAATATTGACATGAAATCATATCGCTGTTGACGGGACAAAATCTTATATCTCCAAAATAGTAACTTTACAGCAGAAGGAAAAAAGTTACTTTACTTTTAATGCAAGTCAATGGAACCAGAAGTTATTCCAAGTAATTTTTAGTTATTTCTTTTAGGCCATTCATCATGAAATTTACACACAATGTAAAGAGTAACAGGCATTTTCAGTTTATGTCAAAAACTGAAAAATGACAAAAATTTTTGAAAAAAGGTTTTTTCTGACAGCAGTGATATGCTTAGCTCAGATTGCTGGTGCTGTGTCTGATTGATTGTGCAACGTCTCATAAGAAGTGTGATTTGCTTCAGAGCCTACTTGTCATTCTCTCAGAAGGGTTTAGCATGTTTAGCACATCATATTTACAAAATGATCCTCATGTAAATATTTTTTTTCAAAAACTCATATTGTTGAAAATTGTACCATAGCTTTGACTGCTGTTTTATCTAGAACAGTTATTGTACAATGCCTTACAGCTAATGTAGTAAGTCCTATTAGTTGTCCTCTCAGGACAATGATATTTCATAAATATTTTCAAAAATTCATGAAAAATTCTGTACAATAAAATTTTTTAAAATATGGCTCTTCAGGGGTTCTTCAGAATCGTTCTACTTAGAACCGTGGGTTCTATATCAGAACCATTCTACAATGTTTTTTTGCATGGCAAAATAGACCTTTAGATCGATGGGGAATGTGTGGTATTTGATTCTCTATAGAACATTTTTTGAAAATGGTCCTGTGTAGCACTGAAACTGCTCTACTACTATTACAATGTGAAAATTGTAACTAAAGAAGAACCGCTTGTCATGCTATCTAGAACCAAATATAAGCCAAAAAAAGTTATATTTAAACAATATTCAACACATTCTCCAACGGTAACCACGCAAAGAACCATTTAAATATGAAATGATTCTATGTAGAATTCATGGTTCTAAATAGAACCATTCCCTGTACTAAAGAACCCTTGAAGAATCATTTTTTAAGGATGTATAGCTCACAGGTTTCTGTTTCGAGGAGAGTTATTGTACAACTTCGCAAAACAAGTGCTATTAGCTTCAATCCTATTTTTTCAGTAATAGTTTACATTTAGCTTGTGAAACTCTCACAAAATGATTTTTCATATTTTTAAAAAAAAACATGTTGGTGGAAGCTCCCATAGCTGGTGTTGAATATAGGGTAGTTACTGGACAGTGTCTCATAACAAATGTAGTTAGCTTTAAGTTCCAGCAGTTGTCCCATCAGGAGGTCTTAGTGCTTTTAGCATGTCATACCTATTATGACATAATTCATTATGACAGAATTTCACAAATGTTTTCATTTAAGCAATAGAACACAAGTGTCACAATTGGCCCCTCCTAGTCCTGTCCATGTGTTTGTGTTGTGTTTTGATCTTCCATGTGCATTTGTTTTGGTTTCCTAGTCTGGTCCCTTGTTTTGGTGACTCCTCCCCTGATTATTCTCACCTGTGTTACCACCTGTGTCTTGTGAACCCTGGTTAGCCCTCTTGTATTTAAACCCTGTGTTTTCATTAGTCTAGTGCTGGTCTTTGTTTGTCTGAACTGTTATCTGCTGTGTTGGATGTTGTTTGTTCTGTTCTGCTCTGCCTGTTCTGGTTTGTCTGTCATGTCTGCCCCCCGATCTATCCATGTTGGCCATCTGATGGATCGTTATGACCCTGATTTTGGATTTGCCCTTAATAAATCTTGCATATCTCAGCACATCCCAGCTCCTCACTCCATGTTACAACAAGAGGGCATGTGTTATCACGAAATAACATCATAGCTGTGATTTGGTTGAAATAACAGTGTTCTATTACTTTTATATAACAATTATATAAACAGAGTAAGAAATGAATAAACTGGGCAGCAAACATGGCATTTAATATGTTTTAATGTTAGCAGTTCCTTCCACCCAATTATAGTCCTTAAACAAGCAGCTTGTTGGTACATCAGTCTGCTGTAAGCCTCGTCTTTTGAAGTGCAGATTGAGCCATGAAACAATATCAAGTTCAGCTCAGTTTTGTCATTTTTTGCTAGATTAATCTTAATGTTGTTTTGTTACTGCCAGCCTGTAAAGCATCTTACAGCCCATTTAGTTTGGCCAATGGTATTGGGTTCATTTCTGGCACAGCTGCCGATTGAAAAGCTGCTCAGTGGTGATGAGAGTTTGGTAATTTTGTGTCGTCTCATCTTCAGAGTCTGACCAAGTCAGCTGTTGGTCAAATGTGATCTTCAAAGCATCCATTTTCAAAGTAAGAAGTAAAAATGTTGAAATGGCTTGAGTGTCACCTACGGCTATCAAAGTCGTTGCTTAGCAACAGTGTCTTAGTGGAGTGATAGTGTTTTTGAAAAAAAAAAATTGATGTTATGGCAAAATAACAGCATGGTTAGAACGCTTCTCAACCAATCAGCTTGCGTGGCTGGAACTAACTGTTGTATAACAGAAACTATATACTGGCTATTAGTTCTATTTTTAAAAGTTATTTTGCCTTAGCATATTTAGCTTGTCACACTTTCACAAGTGAAAACTGTACCACAGCTCAGACTACTTGTCCTGTTTCTAGGACACTTATTGTGTGACTTCTCGTACAAACATAGTAGCTTTCAAGTCCTAATAGTTGCTCACTTGAGAGTACTTCACGCTTTTAGCAAGTAATAAATAGACCAAGTGTAACCCAGGTGTATATTTACAGCCCTTGAAATCTGCAATATAGCTTGGTTAAACAAGAGAAAAGTGTCAACTAACAGTGTATTTTAAGGGGCCATGCCCTTTAAGAAATCGCTCGCTAAAATTAGAAGAAGAAGAGCTTTCCGTCTGGAGCACATGTGCGAAAACACGAGGGAGAGAGAGAGAGGCTGATAGAGAGAGAACTGTTCTGAACCTAGACAGCGCTGAAAATAGAGAAAACAGTTAGGAAATAGGCTTTATTTTCAACTGAAACCTGGAAACCCTGATACTACCTGGACACTACCAGAATATCTTGAAAACTGAGAATATTAGTTTTAGTGAGTTAATTACTAAATAAACGTGTATATACATTAACCTAGCTCCCTAGACCGACGGTTCTGGAGTAAGTTAAAAAATAAAAAAAGTATGTTAATGCTGTTATGGTAAAATTATGATTGAGTTCATAACTGTGAGAGTGATGGTAAAATGTTCAAGAAGTAGCACACTAGTTGGGCAAATTATTAGCCGTGCTGTTAACCGGAGCCATTTTCGTTAAGTTGTGCATGACATAGCCAAATGGTCTCACCCATTTCTTAGTTCTTTCTTAGTTCTTCAAAGTACTCCTTCCATCTACTCATCACTCTCTGTTCACTCACTAGTACATTTCCCTCTCTATCCTTTATCAGCCTAACCTATACATCCTTTCCAGCTCTATCTCTCTGTTTAGCCAAACGATACAAAGTCCTTTACTCCTTCTTTACTGTCCAGCCTCTCATACAGCTCAGCATAGGCCTGAGCCTTTGCCTTTGCCTGGACTTCGTCATTCCACCACCAACTTTCCTTGTCTTCTTTCCTCTGACCAGACGAAACTCCCAACACATTCTTGCTAGTTTCTCTCACCACCTTAGCTGTAGTTTCTCAATCCTCAGGTAGCTCCTCACTGCCACCAAGGGCCTGTTGCAGTTTTTCCCTGAACTGCCTGCAACCATCCTCCTCCTTCAGCTTCCACCATTTAATCTTTGGCTCTGTCTTCACTCTCTTCCTCTTCTTTGTTTCTAATCTCATTCTACAGACAACCACCCTATGCTGCCTTGCTACACTTTCCCCTGGCACCACTTTACAATCTCCAATCTCCTTTAGGTGGCATCTCCTGCTAAGGATATAATCCACCTGTGTGCACCTCCCTCCACTCTTGTATGTCACCCTGTGCTCTTCCCTCTTCTGAAAATACGTGTTCACCACAGCCATTTCCATTTCTTTGCAAAATCTACAACCATCTGACCTTCCGCATTTCTGTCTTTCACACCATACATACCCAGCACCTCTTCATCCCCTCTGTTCCCTTCACCAACATGTCCATTGAAGTCTACACCAATCACTAACCTCTCCTCTCTAGGGACACCATCCACCACTTCATCCATCTTACTCCAAAATTCCTCTTTCTCCTCTAACTGACAACCAACCTGTGGTGCATATGTACTGACCACATTCAAAATTACACCATCAACCTCCAACTTCAGGCTCATAATCCTTTCTGACACTCTTTTTACATCCAGAACACTTTTCACAAGCTGTTCCTTTAGGATTATCCCTACTCCATTTCTCTTCCTCTCTACACCATGATAGAACAGTTTGAATCCACCTGCAATGTTCCTGGCCTTGCTTCCTTTCCATCTGGTCTCCTGGACACACAGAATATCTACCTTCCTTCTCTCCATCATGTCTGCAAGCTCTCTGCCTTTACCAGTCATTGTCCCTATGTTCAGAGTCCCTACTCTAACCTCCACACTCCAGCCTTTCCTTCTCTCTCGCTGCCTTTTAACCTGCCTTCCTCCTCTCCTCTTTGATGTTCTTCGACCTACAATAGTCCAATTTCCACCAGCACCCTGCTGGTCAACAGCACCGGAGGCGGTCGTTGTTAACCCGGGCCGATCTGGTATGGCAATCATATTTGTGATCCGCATGATAGTTTTGGTACAAGTTTTACACCGGATGCCCTTCCTGACGCAACCCTCACCATTTATCCGGGCTTGGGACCGGCACCAGAAGTATACCCCTAATGGCTGGTTTGGCGAGCCAACCCAAGAGTGATCACTGAATGCACCATTCTCACATTTCCATTCCTCCAACACGGTAGGAGAGGAGATGTTTGTTTTTGACGTTGGGGCACTAATTGAAAGATTTCTGGTTAATACAGCGCAAAGGATTGAGTAATTCTGAAGAGGATCCAGTTTTCAATTTTTTTATTTTTGCCAGTTTTGCCATTTTTGGAAAGGACAGTTTATTTTTCCTTCCGGATCCTCCCACTGACTCTTAATACGAGGACTATTAATGTGATCCTCTGATCATTCCAACCGGTTCTTGACGAGTAAAAGAAAAAAGAGAAATTATTCATGGAAGATTTTGTAAATATTCAAATTGTGATCATCACATTATATTTTGAACTGATTGAACCCTGAGTAGCCATCCTGTGAGAAAAGAGCTCAGAACCTAACAAATGAAAAAAATGGAAAGAAGACAGTACTTATCTTGAATTTTGTTTGAAACAAGGGTTGTTATGTACTACTTCTCCAGAATATTTTGTGCATATTTCTGTTCAAGGAAAACTGAAATACTTTGGTTAAAGTACTTAGAATACAGTTACCCTAAAAGAAAGCCAAGATACCAATAACCGATACTTCCCTGAGAGTAGCCAATAATACTTACCTGTATACACTAAACCTGTAAAGAAGAGCCACAATAAGAAACTGCTTAATTAAATCAGTTAACTTATGCAACCCTAAGCAAAGGCATTTGTTCAACTAACACAAGGAGAACACTTACCTTAAAATTATTAGAGGTGACATTAACAAGAAACAGTCAAACTGACACTGGAAACAAGAGCAGGTAATGGACAAAGCTAATAAAAATTAGAAAGAAATATAAACTCAAATAGGCATTTAAAAGGAAAAGGGTCTTACTCTACAGAAACAAAGGCTAGGTTATTCTGTTTTATTTTACTTCACTTTTGTTGTTCATTCATCACTGTCGACTGACATTCCCTCTTGAACGAAATTTCGAAGCTCATTTTATTAAAGCCATTAGTTTAATTTCCCTTATCTGTGTTTCTGGTGTTTCTCTGAGTCCTACCACTCCTCACGAGCCTAAAACTGGTCCTGTAGCTTACTCACCATTGTGGACCATAATGCACTGGTCTCACCTCATACCTCACATATGCTACACAAGTCTCCTGTGGAGGTAGGTCTTGGTCCACTTCCAGTTGAATTCTGTTGCAGGTCATTTGAAATATGAATGCAAAATGGATCAAAGATGTCTACATGGGTCAAACACAGAATGGGCTGCAGTGTCATCTCTATACACCTTCCTTGGTTTTGGTTTTGTTCTCTCCAGGAGCTCAAAAAGCATAGTTGTGGTTTATCTTTGATGGTAAATAAGTCAAGTGGAATGCTAAGCAAACTAGAATGAAGTAATGCATCATTTCCTGGCCAAGCAAACCGATCTACTGATGGAAATGCATTCAGAGACTTCACAAAGGTGAGCTACGCTAGTTAGTTAGTTAGTTAGCTTATTTATTTATTTATTTGCTTTGCTTGTGAATGGGGCAGCATAGTGGCACAGCGGGTAGTGCTGTCCCCTCACAGCAAGAGGGGCCTGGGTTCAATTCCCAGCTTGATGACCAAGGTGGGAATTGAACTGTGTGGAGTTTGCATGTTCTCCCCATGTCTGCATGGGTTTCCTCTGGGTCCTCCAGTTTCCAAGAGTCCAAAGACATGTAATCCAATTGGACATGCTACATTGCCCCTAGGTGTCTGTCTGTCTGTCTGTCCATTGCCCTGCGATGGACTGGTGACCTGTCCAGGGTGTATCCTGCCTTCTACCCAATGACTGCTGGGTTAGGCTTCAGCACCCTTCCCCCATGACCCAGAAGGATAAGCGGTTTCAGAAAGTGTGTGTGTGTGTGTGTGTGTGTTTGTGATTGCAGGCTGGTTACCCTCTGAACATAAATATAAGGCCTGGGAAAAATAATATTTCAGCCAAATAACGTAAATTTAGCCAACTTTGAAAGCCAGTGAACCCAGCTAGCATGATTCATGTTAAAATACTTTGTTACCCACAAGCCTTTGTTTATTATTAGCAACATCAGCATTTTTCAGAAGGGTCTTCCTTTACGAATGCTGTATAACCTGATGTTTTTTCCACCTTTTCCTGTACACATCCTCTAACCCTGCTCCCCCAGCTTATTACCCATCTGACAGCACTTTATGCTCTTAATATGTTTATGTGCAGTTTATTGCACCCTGGGATTTCCAGAGTACCACAGTAATATATCAGTTATCTTGGCTTTCTCCCCAGCCAAACATGGATGAGATAAAGTTCGATGCACCACCATATATTAGCATTGTTGAGCAGTGGGCCATCTTGGCCAGTGAGAGGAGCTGAGTCAGTGCAGGCCTCCGAAGGGTATATAATATTTCTGATGTTCAGGTGGACCCAGTGGAGTGCCAGAGCGATGAGTCGCCCCATCCTTTCCCTCTGAAATATGGAACGCTTCAGCGCCACATACCAGCAATAAAAATTTAATTTCATATCCAGATGGTGGCTATCCTGTGGTACTTTATGCTGTTGTCCTAGCCTGAGATACTGTTGCGCATCATGTCCTGGGAGAGGAATTAGCATGAGGAGGTCCCTGAGAGGAACATTGCAAAATGTTCACTAAAGTCAAGTCAACAAAGGTATACATCAACATGTCTGCCATGTCTGCAGGATTTAGGCACATTTAGGTGGATAGTCTGAACTTGTTTTTGTAGAAATTAAGACAGTAAGAAAGATCACCTATGTATAGATCTACATTCAAAACTTGGGAATCACTCATCATAATTACAGGTCCAATTACAGTCCAATGTTAACTGGACTGGCATTAGCAGAAAATTGGTAGATTTTATATTGAACATCTGAAATACCACAAACTGACAATGTATAATGTGACATTGTTAGCTGGTGGGGTGGTAGATTTTGAGGCCAGTGGAGTTTCTATGCAATTCTGTGCAGGCCACTTGAGTTCCACCACTCCAAGCTTGTACCATGTCTTTTGGAACCTTGCTTTGTGCAGAAGCTTCTTCATTAAACTGCTGCCACAATTTGGAAGCATGTAATTATCTAAAATGGTTTTGTATGCTGTGACATTAACAATACCCTTCATTGGAAGTAAAGAGCCAGGCCCAAACCTTACAAACACAGCCCTGGACCATTATTCCTCCTCCACCAAACTTTACTGTTGGCATTCGTTCTGATGGGTAGCATTCTTCTGGCATTTGCCAAACCACGTTTCATCTATCAGACTGCCAAATATTGAAACTTAGAGTCAAGTGGAAATGTGCTTCACACCACTCCAGCTGACACTTGGCATTGCGTATAGTGATCTTAGGCTTTTCCGCAGCTGCTCAGCCATGGAAGCCCATTTCATGAAACTCCTGACACACAGTTCTTGTGCTGATTTTGGAACTCTGTAGTGAGTGATGCAATGGAAGATAACTGATTTTTACAAGCTATGATCTTGTAGCATTTGGTGGCCCAAGATTGCATGATCTACCGCATAAGGATTGAGCTGTTGTTGCACTTACATTTGACGAAGACACAATGAGCAGGTTAGAGATCATTGTTATATTGTTGTTGTTGTGTGTTGTGCTGGTCTGAGTGGATCAGACACAGAAGTCCTGCTGGAGTTCTTAAACACCTCAGTGTCACTGCTGGACTCCATGGGGGCCCTGACCACTGAAGAACAGGGTAAAAGGGGGCTAACAAAGTATCAGAGAAACAGATGGACTACAGTCTGTAACTGTAGAACTACAAAGTGCAGCTATACAGTAAGTGGAGCTGATAAAACGGACAGTGAGCATAGAAACAAGGAGGTGGTGATAATGTTATGCCTGATCGATGTATTATATTTATCCACTCAATCATTCTGGACACATTTAACTTCTTTTATAGCAAGAGTTTTATTGCCTAAAAGTTTTATTATGCACTTCTATAACCTAAGAATAGCTCATCCAGTTTGCACTGTTGCAAGACCCTATAGTTACTGAATAATAAGCCTTAGTAAGTAATAAGCCTGAGATTTTAAGGGGTCAACATTTCTTTATTCTTTGAACCTACAGCTCATTTGAAAGCTATGAAGTTGTAGAGCTACTACTGCATTATTGTCTACATGTGTCTATAACTAAATTAGTTCTTTTGTATATTTGAAAACTGTGACTCCAAAGTTTTAAATGGTAGTGTGATTACACAAATAGACACATGCACTTGTGCACTGCTTCCTTCAGGCTTCTGTCAGGCTTACTGACAGTTTTCTTTCTGTATGCCTGTCTCTCTATCTGATGGATTGTGTCTGTCTGTCTCCCTTTCTCTCACCCTCCCTCTGCAAGCCCTCCCAAGGCAGTTTTATTAATAAGAAGCACTCTCATAAACAGTAGTCTTCTTCACATACATATGCTGTTACTTGGTTAATATTTACCCCAGCCACATGTCCTGCTCCTTCAGCTTCTCTGGGCGAGATTTCATCAGCGTCTCATGGTTACATGTTTTCTGTGCAACACTCTTGGCAGTTTCATAGCCGTGGGGCTCGTTCTCATCCGCTTAAAAACAGGGGAAAATGTTCAGAATGCTGAAGAAATTTCAGGCGGGATTCTGGAGGAAAACAGAGAGAGATAGCTAGAGAGAGAGAGAGAAGGAGAGCGAGGGATCGAGCAAGCTGGGATACAGTTATTGCATATGCCTCTCAAGGGCCAAGGCAGATAGCAGGGTTGATTTGGTTTTATTTTTCATGGAGATCAACCAAGGCCTTTTCCAACCAAGGTCTGCACAGTCACTAGAATACTGTGGCCAGGATACATGGACCGTGGAACATATTTCTTGATAGGTGGGATCTGGCATCAACTTTTCTGTTCTTGTACTTTGTGAAAGAGCAGAAACGCACTTACAATAGAAGCCAATGGGTGATTGCCTCAGCATCTGTCCATTAACGTCTACTGCAAGTCTGTTTTGACTCAACAATGTCTTATTCCTTCACAAAGTGCAAGAAAACATGAGAAAATTGTCAATTGGTAATCAAATTATCAGTTGGTTATCAGCTGTATGTTAGACTGTTTCATGGCAATTAAGCCTGTATTGCTATATATATATATATATATATATATATATATATATATATATAGTATATATATATATATAGTATATATATATATATATATATATATATATATATATATATATATACACAGTGGGGCAAAAAAGTATTTAGTCAGTAATTTTCATCATAGGTACACTTCAACCATGAGAGACAATATGAGAAAAAAATCCAGGAAATCACATTGTAGGATTTTTAAAGAATTTATTTGTAAATTATGGTGGAAAATAAGTATTTAGTCAATAACAAAAGTTCAACTCAATACTCTGTAACATAACCTTTGTTGGCAATGACAGAGGTCAAACGTTTCCTGCAAGTCTTCACCAGCTTTGCACACTGTAGCTGGTATTTTGGCCCATTCCTCCTGCAGATCTCCTCTAGAGCAGTGATGTTTTGGGGCTGTTGCTGGGCAACATGGACTTTCAATTCCCTCCACAAATTTTCTATGGTGTTGGGGTCTGGAGACTGGCTAGGCCACTCCAGGACATTTAAATGCTTTTTACGGAGCCACTCCTTCGTTGCCCGAGCGGTGTGTTTGGGATCAGTATCATGCTGGAAGACCCAGCCACGTTCCATCTTCAATGCTCTCACTGATGGAAGGAGGTTTTGGCTTAAAATCTCATGATACATGGCCCCGTTCATTCTTCCCTTTACACGGATCAGTTGTCCTGTCCCCTTTGCCGCAAAACAGCCCCAAAGCCTGATGTTTCTACCCCCATGCTTCACAGGAGGTTTGGTGTTCTTGGGATGCAACTCAACATTCTTCTTCCTCCAAAAACGACGAGTTGAGTTTTTACCAAAAAATTCTATTTGGGTTTCATCTGACCACATGATATTCTCCCAGTCCTCTTCTGGATCATTCATATGCTCTCTGGCAAACTTCAGATGGGCCTGGACATGTACTGGCTTAAGCAGGGGGACACGCCTGGCACTGCAGGATTTGAGTCCCTCTCGGCGTAGTGTGTTACTGAGGGTAGCCTTTGTTACTTTGGTCCCAGCTCTCTGCAGGTCATTCATCAGGTCCCTCCGTGTAGTTCATTTTGACCCCATGGGATGAGATCTTGCGTGGGGCCCCAGATCGAGGGAGATTATCTTTGGTCTTGTATGTCTTCCATTTTCTTATAATTGCTCCCACAGTTGATTTATTCACACCAACCTGCTTACCTATTGTAGATTCACTCTTCCCAGCCTGGAGCAGGTCTACAATTTTCTTCCTGGTGTCCTTCGACAGCTCTTTGGTCTTGGACATGGTTAAGTTTGGAGTCTGACTGTTTGAGGCTGTGGACAGGTGTCTTTTATACAGATAACAAGGTCAAACAGGTGCCATTAATACAGGTAATGAGTGGAGGACAGAAGAGCTTCTTAAAGATGAAGTTACAGGTCTGTGAGAGCCAGAAATCTTGCTTGTTTTTGGGTGACCAAATAATTATTTTCCACCATAATTTACAAATAAATTCTTTAAAAATCCTACAATGAGATTTCCTGGATTTTTTTTCTCATATTGTCTCTCATCTGACGAAATACTCTTTGACCACACTGCATATACTGTAGGATGTGCGTAGCATATATATATATATATATATATATATATATATATATATGCTACGCCCATCCTACAGTTCTGACTGGATAAATTACAATTACACCAATCAGTCATGATGAAAAAGAGGCCAAATAAAGCTTATTTTTATTGCACAATTGTGGATTGTGATGCAGAGAGAGCCAGTAGGCCTATAAGCTGTGTCATGCAGTTATGTTTTCATGCAACAGACTGAAGATACAGTAGATCCATCTTATGGTAGGCTAATTTTTAGCTCTGGTTAAAATAGGGTGGGTCCCAGTCCAGGTGACCCTCCCTCCCCCGTTCTGCAGTCCTGGGAAAGTCCTCGCAAAGACTTGGAAAAGGCAAACATTGAATATATTTGCCAATTTTTGCCTGAAAGTGTGTCCACCCACTTAATATATTCACATTTGACAAATAAATAACTCAAACGAGAAGAAAAGAAAGCGTAAGACCTTAGTTTAAAGATTGATTCTTAACAATTAATTAACCATTAGCAAGTAGCTAATAATGACCTAGTAAATGGAAACATATAGACAAGCTTGGAGATTGTCTATATGTGTTATTGAGATATATTTTATAAAAAACAGTAATGTGCGAAAGTCTTAGGCACCCAATACCCATTTTTAAAATCTATTTATTTGTGTAGAATGTCTTTATTTGCTGAGAATACTGTTAATATTTGAATAAACAAAATTTATAGAATATTATATATAATATTCTATATTATTATTATTATATAGAATATAAGTCTCTGTGGCAGCTGTAAAAGTGTCAAGGAAAAATATGGATCCAATTCTTGTTACTTTTTATTGTTTTTATGTTTATTTGAATTATGAATATGACTTTATTCTAATGTATACTGTGATAAAGTCTGTACTGTAGTTACTGTATGTTAGTAATGTCTTCTGGAAATGAGTTATGAACTGTAAACTGTTTGTTGGCAAATTAGTTAAATATTGATTCATTGTAATCTCTCAGTTACAAGCATCTACAAGCAAACATCATCTGTCTTAAACAAGGAATATAAACAGGTAATTCACAGTGATCACTTTTAATGTACTGTATGTAATTCAACGTACTTAAAAGTACTACAAATTTTTGAGTAATTTTCAATGTAAATCACAATAACAGAACATTTTCTTAAACTACAGTTTTCTGAACAGAAACCAGGATACACAATGATAGCGTAAATAAGTAACAAATACTTTCCCACCAGTCTTGCACTGAGCTCTCCAATGTCAGAAGATTCCAGTGTCTTTTATCTCCTATAAAATGAGCTGTAAAAACAACCCCAGTGTTTAGTAATCCCATGATAATTTACTTGTCAGTAAAAATGCTATCATATCCTGTGGAAAATGAGCTTATTCAGTACATTCACATGCAAAGACGCATTTACTGTGTTTTCTATGGCTAGAATTATGTTGATATATAGTGTCCTCTAAAGTATGCAACTCAGAACATTAAGCTCTGTAAAGTTACAGAAAAAAGTTTAACTTCATGCACTGATATTGGATCATGTAGACATTCCGGGTATTTTTAACACTCAACTAAACGGCTCTTAAATGCAACTGAACCTGAAGTTGATGTAAAATATTCTATTAAATCTATTAAACCCTGACGTTGACCCTAACCCCAACCTCAAGGCAAAACCTACACCTACATTTAAACCTAACCCTAACATCAATGATGTTGATAATAACTATCATCAGAAAATGTGTTAGTAATTAAAGTATCTGTGGATCATTTGTAGAGGACCATCAAAATAATGTGTGACCAAAATTTGATTTTGTTTGATTCTGTTTTGCTGTCTTTTAGTTATCATTATCATTAGCTTGGGGATTCACAGCCAACATGTCACTTTCTGTAAATTTACGGAATTTAATGTTCTGATTTGTACACTTTAAAACGACTGTACATATCCCCTCTATACTAAATAAACAAATTTTCCACAGGATATAATAACATTTACACTGCCACATAACTTGCCATGGGATTAATAGAACCTGGGGTTGTTTCTTCTGCTTATTTTATAAAAGATAAAAGGTGCTGGAATCTACTCTGGTGTGGGAGAGCTCAGTAAAAATGTCTGATGTGACTCGTTTGGAAGGGACTAAAATAACTGAGAAATGCCACTAAAATTATATTACATTAAAAATTCCCCATGCAAAACTAATCTCTTCTAAATAGAGCTGTAGGACTGTAAAATCCTAAAGAATCCTAGTAAAAAAGTAGCTTGTTTTTGAACCACCATGATATGGCTGTATTATGAGAGGGGTATGAAAACTGTATTACTGTAGGAGGAGTAAGAACTGTCAGGGCTTGAGTTGTGGGTGGCTTTCACTCTAGGCTAGAAGCCGAACCCCCCTTAATAAACAGAACTAGGACTGAGAAGGAGTAGGTGGAGAGTGAACGCTTCATGGGAAAGAGGAATTGGAAGACAGAGATGGAAATTTATATTAGGTTTTATAGGGAGTAGGAGGAGCTTCAGGCACAGTCTTCCTCCCAAACTCCAGTTATTTCATGACTCCAATTAGCCAATTAACCCCAGCCAAAAAAATTTAACTGGTTATAACTGTGTGCCAAGATGAAAGAAGCAAGTGAGTTTTGTTGTAGTGGAGGTCAATATTATTGCATAATCTATACAATTTTGAGTAAAACCTCCGTACAACTCATAGAGACTTAATAACACATTAATAAGGACTGAATAGCATAGTTATAAAGTAATAATTGAAACTTCATGAATACTAATTGCATGATGGTGTATGTTGTTATGAAATAAATGACATTTAACAAAAATGCACTGACAGTGGCCTGAACTAAAATGATGGACATTCGTTCCACTTATAACATAGTTTTGAAGCATTATTACATTATTATGTATAGGGATAAACTAGGCCTCTGTGTTCCACTATACTGCACTACTTGGTAATTATGCTTCATAACACATTTCTAAACAAATACTGCAGACTACCTGAGTAAGGACTTTATAACACTTTATAACACAAGAAGAACTGTATTTGTAATTACATTAAATGATATCAAATGATGTGTTTCTAAGTCAGTTACTGAGTATTTATGAACACTATATGCCATTAACCACAAGATCAAAACCAATGTCAATGTTCCCTCAAAGGTACAACAGTTGATTTAATCCAGTTGTGTACCTTAAATGAGTTCCAGGTGAACGGTACATATTTGTACCTTTTCATAACCTAACGTTATCAAAACGAACGATAAAATAAAAAGCCTGGAGACGAGACGGCGTTTGTGGAGTCAATACAACTTAGAAAATATGTTCAGTGGATTATGGTAGTTATATTCCCTGAGTAAAGGTACTGAGATGTACCCTAGAATGTACCACCCCAGTGACAAGAGTGGTACTGCCCCATTGACAATTCCATACTTTAATTTCCGAGGGGCTGGGGTTAACTGGCGAACTCCAAATTCTATGCATTTTGTTACCATGCCACTCCTGTCAGGTTCTTTCAAAGTTCTTTAAAGATGGAGCCAGAAACGTAAATATCATTATTATTATTTTCATTTTTCATTTATTAGTGCTGGAGATGCTTCACCATGGGTGCCTGGTGGACAGGACCCCTATGGACCCTCACAGAGCAGGCACTATTTGGATGGTGGATCATTCTCAGCACTGCAGTAATACTGATGTGGTGGTGGTAAGTTATGCTGGTACGACTGGATCAGTCACAGCAGTGCTGCTGAAGTTTTTAAACACCTCAGTGTCACTGCTGGACTGAGAATAGTCCACCAACCAAAAATATCCAGCCAACAGTGTCTTGTGGGCAGCGTCTGATGAAGGACTAGGATGATCAAAAAATACCGTGCAGCAGCAGATGAGCTGTCATCTCTGACTTTACATCTACAAGGTGGACTGATGAGGTAGAAGTGTCTAACAGAGTGGACAGTGAGCGGACACAGTATTTAAAAACTCCGCTCCTACCAGTGCAACACACACTAACACACCACCACCACGTCAGTGTGACTGCAGTGCTGAGAATGATCCACCATCCAAATAGTACCTGCTCTGTGAGGATCCATGGGATCCTGACCACTGAAGAACAGGGTAAAAATTGTTATAGAAAATGTTAAACATATTTATACCAAATGTTCATGTTTTTATTTTATCTTTGTAAATAGTTTGTGCGAATGTAGAAAATGTGGTATAATAACTGCATATTTTTGTCATAACACCCATCTTATTACAAAGCCAGTGGCCATGAATGAGAGAAAGAAAGAGGGTAATCAGGCTATCTTTGGAGCCAGACAGTGTCCCTGAGTGAAGAAGAGGGCTAGCATTCTAGCGTAGCATCAGCTAACGTCCTTGACTGTTCTCCTGCGATACTCGGCAGACTGCAGCTGTACATCTGGCTCTTCAGCTCCGGCTCCCACGGCTCAATCTGCGCATTAATGCACTGGCTCCAGGGGGTGTATATACTACCTGCTCACTCTTTTCAGCCGTCACAGGGTGTGCGGAAAGTTTGACAACCAGCCGAGCGCACACATGCGCTCACAGACACTCCGCTGTTCAAGGCCATTGTAGTAATCCCAGAACCCTCTCCGCAGGATTCCCGGAATACTAAATCAAAATTATGGAATAATAACTCGAGGGGGCCTTTTGTCTTGATTCTGCCGAAACAAACTGCTTTTCCACAAATAATGGCACACTCCAGGCACAGATAGTAATGCCATTAGGGAAATTCATCTCACTTTTCCATCTGAACTTCCCAGCACACCTGTTTAAGTATGCTTGCGAATGTTGGCATGGGAAGAAACGGCAGTCCTCAGAGAACATGTCCTCTTTGGGTGTCCTCTATTTTTCCTCAGCCTTCTTCTAGCCTTTCTTCCTCTGATGACTTTATTCTACTGTTCGTTCACAGACAATAGCTGTAATGGTTGCAGTGCATTCGAAGCCTTGGAAGGATTAAATTCAATATCATGATGAATCATGTAATCGCATAATAAATTACATTTCAGCGCAATATATATTCTGTATTGACAGGTTTAAGTTTGGAATTTTTGTAATGTCGGAAAAATGACAAAAATCGCACGTTACAAAAATCAGATCCATGAGAATTTTTGGGCATCCATCCATCCATCCATCTTCTAAGCCGCTTCTCCGTCAGGGTCGCGGGGAGGTACTGGAGCCTATTCCAGCAGTCTTTAGGCGGAAGGCAGGATACACCCTGGACAGGTCGCCAGTCCATCGCAGGGCAGACAGACACAGACAGTCATTCACACCTAGGGGCAATGTAGCATGTCCAATTGGCCTGACTGCATGTCTTTGGACTGTGGGAGGAAACCGGAGAACCCAGAGGAAACCCACACAGACACGGGGAGAACATGCAAACTCGAATCCAGGCCCTCCTTGCTGTGAGGCGACAGCGCTACCCACCACGCCACAGTGCCACCCATTTTTGGCCATTATTAAGTATTTTTTTTTCTAGGGGGGTGGAGGGTTGCAATGTAGGAACTAGTGAAGACTATGAGTCAGAATTTTATTGAACTTGTCTTAGATGTACACTCTTTACCCCTTAAATGACATGAGAAGATTGGCAAGCCCAAAGTTTTATTACCTTCTTCTATAACTTTAGAATAGCTTGAGTGCACTTAAGTCCCTGTAGGTGCTGAATAATAAGCCTTAATATGCAATAAGCCTGGGATTTTAAGAGGTTAAAGAAAGATGGTTCTTCAATGGTTCTTTAGTAAAGAATATAGTTCTTTACAAAATCATGAGCCTTTGTGTTGTTAAAGTGTTTCTTCAGATTGTTTTCTTCGATGTGATGTAGAAGGTTCTATATAGGCCCAAAAAGGTTCTTCATAGAACCATCTACAGCACATTCTCAAACAATCTGAAGAACTCGTTCATGATGCAAAGAACACTTTAATCATGCAAAAGGTTCTTTGGGTGTTCATGGTTCTATGCAAAACCAGTTTCATTTGAAGAAGCATCTTTTTTAAGTGTAGTTCGTTTATGCCAAAACAAATAGGCAAGTAAGAACCAAGAACATGCAAAGTAATAGACTCAAGATTTAAAAAGATAACACTGTTTCAAATTCTCGCAAAGACTACTTTTTGATGTTTTACTTTGGCTAAAACAACAAAGCATGGATAGAACAAGATGTTCTCCTAATATGGTTATGAATATTCAGGAAATTTGAAGCTATGTTTTGAAACAAACTACTTAGAACATCCAGTAGTGCTCTGAACTAATATGAGCTCAGCAGCTAATGTTCTTGCAGTCTTTCAACAATGCAAGAGTGCCCAGCATCTATATTGCAATGAAAGGCTCGGTCCAGCACACAGAGCAGGCAAATCCTTCCAAAAGACATAGAACAGCATTCACATGGGCGCACAGATGGGCAATCGGAATGGAACAGACAAAATCCCCATGACATCACACACATTGTCGACGTGTGGGAGGAGCATCTGAGACTGATTCACTTGTTTATATTGAAAATAATGTGGTGACTGGACAAAACTGAAAGCTCTACCAAATACTGTGAGTATTGGCTGAAGTTCTCCATAATATGCAACCACAAGACTGCAAATTCCTGGAGGGTCTGAAAACTGTGATTAATTGTGACTGATTCTCCAACAGATGAGCAGTGCTGAGATGCCTACACACTGCAAAAAATGGCATCTTGTCAGGTAAAATGATCTGAAATATAGTCAATAAAACTAACATGTCTCCTGTTGAGATTGATGTAAGCTTAATTTAAGATTGTCTTATTTCTAGACATTGTTTACTTAATAGTAATTTCTTTAAGAAAAACGATCTCATTATAACATAAGCACATCATTTTGCTCCTTTTAAGAAATGTGCTTGAAACCACCCAAATGATCTGAGATCTGAGATGAGATTTTACTTAATATAGTTTCTTAAACCAAGTGTAAAGTGTCTAGAATTAAGCTAAGTAATCTTATAGTAAGTGCTGAAAATGGGAAATATGACATATACTGACTAGATTTAAATTCATTTCACTTAAAAAGATGCCAAGTGGCACAACTATGATCTCATGGACCTCAGTGCAAAAAAGTAATGCCCCTAAACAAACATGTATTTAAATGAATAATAATTTGTAATTCGCTTGTTTCACATATAAAGTGCCCTAAAATGGCACAGATCTAGGCCATGAAAGACAAAAAGTTGAACTACTGGACTCTAGTTTAGAGAATGGACATTCCATGTCCCATTCCAAACCCTTCTTCTTCCATGCTTAAAAATTTTGCAAAGCATTGCCACGATTTAGCCGCTGTTTGGTTGCGTAGCCTCATTTATCAGCAACAAACACAAGGCCACACTGTGCTGAATCAAGATTTGTACATCATATTAAGCTGTAGCCCTTGTTTCAGCTTTCAGATTGCAACAACAGGCTCTTTTAGAATTTAGCAAAACGGCCTACTGTTTGTATGCTGGGAAAATTCTGTAAAGTTCTGAGGCTGTGGGTTAATTGCGGAGGTTTGAAGCATCCAGCTCTGTCCCCAGAAAGCCTTAGAGGCCACTGAGGGTGAGTTAGCCCTGTGCCACTCTGCCACTGGCCTGATGGACCAGAGACACACCATTAACTCCAGCCAGGGAAGGCCTGAGCTGATGCATGCTAATGACCCTGGACCTTTTCCATTCGGCCACGGACAAGGAGAGATTCAGAGCATTTATAATTTTTTCCCTCTCTATCTCTATGTACTGTTTTGTTGATTTTCATTCCAGCATCACCTCTAAAGTAGAAAATGGAGAAATACCAAACCCACACTTCATCCCTTCCTGTCGTTTTTACACTAAAGAGGCCAAAAAAACAAATGAACTGAGGCCTTTTATTAACTGAGAAGAAAAATTGTGCAACTAAATGTGAGAATGAAAAGCTGCATTTCCTTTTTTAAAGCAGTAAAATAACCCTAATTGGAAGGAACATATGTGTAGTATCGGATCAAAGTGGGAATCGAGGGGGAAGCAGTCGCACACCCGCCAGTTTCTCCGAAACGGAATGGAAGGAGTGGGGGGAAGCAGGAATGCAGGCAGCGTGCGAAAATGAACAGCGAAAATCTGGCAGCGGTTGGTGTGGGCTTACAGTGGGCCCAAACCTAGCCAGGCCACTTAATCAAAAGCAGGACGCCCCACCTCTGGGTGTGTATACAGCAGGGCAGGGCTGGGGTGTATTCAGAGCAACAGGGTGTGAGAGTGAGAGAGAAGCCTGGGCAGTAGAGGTCAGTCCGATGGGATGAAGGAAAATAAACACTTGATTATCTATTACATATTTTCTTTTTACTTTGGTTTGCTTCTGGTCCAAAAGTGTGATCATGCTTTATTCTGATCTGTCTATTATCATGTCACTTAGTAGTGGAAAAGAGCAAAGATGCCAATTCGTACAATTTTTTCTCTTATCTTAAAAGTATCTGATCAACTAAGATATTTGCACTGAAATTATGAGGCTAATTTAGATAACAAGTAATGGAAGCCTTGGAAGGCTTAGTAATGGAAGACTAAAAAGATCTTAAAAATCAGCTAAAACGTTGCATAGCTAGTCATGTTGAGGCCTGAATTTTGTCTGTACTTATGATAAATGTATTGCAGTTATAATTGAGTCGTAATTTAGGCATCTTGCATGATGCTAATTTGTGGGGCTTATGTTTGAAACGTTTGGGAGCGATGAGGAGGCGGACGCATATGTGGAGATAAGCGAGACTTAATCTGGCAAATCCAGATTCGTGGTCAGAACAGTTGGGGTCAAGGAGCCAACATGGAGAGATTGTGGTACAGAAATAATAAACAGAAACACAGAACTACACATCAAATAAAGAGCAGCCAGGGACTAGGGAAAACACAGGGCTCAAATACAACAGGATGATGATGGTGAACAATGACACAGGTGGTTACAATCGGGGCGGAGTCAAGAAACAAGGGGGCAGGACAGGGAAGAATCAAAACAAAGAAGCCTGGACATGGACAAGTAAACAAAAGCACATGGAAGACTGAAACCAAAACAAAAGCACATGGATGACTTCGAGGGGCCAATCGTGACAATGTTTCTATTATTTGCTAGCTACATTAGAATCAAACCTCAGACATTGCACACAACATGTTGACGAACATTTGGTAACGTCAGATGTACTTCAGACTCCTTCCCTATGTATTGGCAACATGTACTGCCATCCAGATGACGTCTTTTTCAGGGGAGGACTTGCTTATTTCATCGAGATGTCAAGCCACATTCTTCATGTATTACAAAACCATGGCTCCGTATTGAAAGAGTCCAGATGCTAACCTGGACTTCCTGCAGTCCAGACCTGTCGCACACTTTTTTTCCCATCACCAACATTTGTTGCATTATGAAATGAAAAATATGATAAAGGAGACTCTGAACTGATGAGCCGCTGAAATCCTATATCAAGCAAGAATGGGAAACAGTTCATGTTCAAAACTATAGCAGTTGGTCTCCTCAATTCCAAACGCTTACAGAATGTCGTTGAAAGAAGACGTGATGAAACATGAAATTCAAAATGTCGGTTAAAAATCGGTTTCAACATTTGCTATGTAGCCTTTGTAGTATTTTCCTTTAAATGGTTTACATGATTTGCATATGATTGCATTCTATTTTTATTTACATTCTGTACAGCGTCTCAACTTTTTTTGAAATACAGTTGTACGATGATGTCCAAAAAGCATCCATGATGTATCTGTCCCAGCTGATCTATGTAGTTCTTAAATAAACAAATCTAAATACTACCTTAATTGAATAAATCAGCAACTACATACCTTCGCAGATAGGAAACATAATATTGGTCCGCTGGCTTGATAAGTTCGGCACCCCACTGACTGGTCCACCCTCGGACCACCCAGATTATTGTCCTGCATACAAGCTCAAACTAGTTTTTAATATTCTCAAACTAATTTTAGACGTACACAGACTTTTACTTTAGAAAATAAACTTGGACAAATATTACAAACAACTAAGAGGAAAAAAAAATAAAGACTAATCTAAAATAATTTTATAAAAATGTTGCTAAATATATACTAGATTAAAATGAATTACCAAACTAATTTACAAAGAATAACTAAAGAAAGGAAGAAAGTAAAAATGAGCAAGTTGGACTATGAGTGGAAAATGAGTAATGATGAGTAGAATTTTGTCTGATGCTTAAACACTGGTGGGTCGCCCAGGAAAGCACTGAGCAAAACACCAGTGGACCACCAGGTTTGCCATCAGCAGGCCAACAGTGGTCCCCTATCCTCTTGTTATTAGTGTGGTTGTGCAGATTATATTTCCATTAATTATACTGGAGAGTTTATGTGACTTATTGCTGTGGCTTTCATGATCATGGTAGTCCACTTAAAATGTCTTAATTGATAGAAAATGAAACAAAGCATCCAGTCTGTGTCAAGTGAGAACGTGTCTCTTGCTCTGGCCCACCTTGTCTCCCATGTGAACAGGTGATGATGAAACACAATCACACCACAGTGCTGAAATGAAGGAAGGAGCAAGGACCCCGGATCTGTCTTCCGTCTGAAACAGGCGTCTTTTTCCAGCTCATTCTGGGCCGACTGCACGGCTGACTGTAAAGCCACAGCTGCTGTTCCCCAGGCACCGTTTCTGCCAGCCGCCCCATGCCTCACACCCCTGCCTTGTTTGGGAGGAAACAAATGGCAAATGGAAAGACATTAAGTTCCACATGTTATGCACAGGTGTCAGCGTAATAGTGCGTGTCCTGGAGAGAGAAAGAGAGCAGCAGAGCATTCTGTTTACTCCTATCTAATCTCCCCCACCTGGGAGTTTGGAGGAAAGGCTGGTGGGGGGTGGCTAAGACTGTCCTGCACTGCTTTCTTCTATGATCTCTTCTCTTTAGTTTGGAGAACAAGAAACCGCTTTCCTGACATTTGACTCAGCTGTTTAATCCTGGTAACTAAATGTTGTCACTTGTGATTTGTTGCATTATTCATATCTTATTATGTGATCCCACATCATCATGTAGTTACATAAGGAATTTAAAATCTGTAATGACAATGTTGAGTCTGGAACCGTTTTCCATTTGTTTTAATGACAAAAACAAAATCTGCCCACAAAACAATGAATTACAGTTATAGATTCAATGTGGATTCAAAGCTTAAAAGCAGCGACTACAGGATTCAAACTCTTTCAGTTAATTCTATGAGCTAAAATTGAGAAAGAAGTCAGATTGACTCCATTACCTGACAATGTGATTGCTATGCAGCGATAACGACACCTAAAAAAAAAAATGAAGCCTCACCAACTTCAAATGTTCTAGTGATCTATTGCACCTAAATTTGTTGGCCCAATTTAACCCTGGAATGGTAGATGACCTAAAAAATAAAGTTTTGTCAATTACATTCACCAAATGAATCTAGTTGGACCAGCAACATATATAAGATTGTGATCGCTTTAACAGAGCTAAGCTAACCTTACTTGGCTCATCAGAAAAAGGCAGTCTTGCCAATTTTGCTGGGCACAGTCCCTCAGCTATTCACTAGTCCGGCTAGCTATTCACAGAAGCAGTATTGGCGATTAATGTTAATTTGAATGAGTTCGTCTTTAGGGACTCACTGTTCAGTCGGGACCTCCTCACTAATAAGTGATTTCAGTACCTCTCGTTGGTCATATCTCAAGAAAATGTGGTGCACAAGCCTTCTTCTCTGTGCTTAGTAGTTTCAAACATCCAGATCTTTTCTTCAGCAAACACAGATTTTTTTTTTTTTTGTTGAACTCGAACGGTTGACTGAACAGACTTATACTCATTCGCCAAATATAATATTTTAAGTTGAATGGCAAACATGTTCTAGTTAGTGATTAGGCACATTTCTTTGTTTTGGGCCAAAGACTTTCATCTTTTATGTTGTTTCAACATTATTTTATTTTAAATTCCCAGAACATTTCTGAACACGATTTTTTACAATGTATGGTTTATGGGGGTTATTGCTGTTTGGCTTCTATGGATTCATTGCAATGCCTTTTGGACTCTGAGATGCTTTTAGCCACTGTCTCCATCAGCACAATGACAGTCTGATCAGTGTAATTGCTTCTACTTGATTTTCCATCATGCTCTGACCACTAAGATGTGTATTTTTACCAACAGAAATAATCACTAATATTAGTGTTGTTTTCACAATTCCTCTAGCTAAAAAAAAGAGGCTGTTACAAGGAAAAAGCAAAGCTCAGCACTTTTGTAATCCTCGCCAGTCGGATTTCGACCAGCGACGGAATGCAGAAATAGACAGCCACAAAGCTGGAATGATGAATGTGGGTCTGGGAAGAACCAGACCCTCCTGTGACCGGGTCTCGGGAGTAGCTTTCAAAAAGCAGACCCAAATGATGTCCCTCTGAGAGAGAGAGAGAGTGAGAGAGAGATGGGGGGAAGAGCTGAAGGAGCGAGACATAGAGACAAATATATAGAGAGATAGGGAGAGACAGAAAGGACAGAAGGAAAGAAGATGCCTCTCTCTGGTCCCGTGGGAGCCAGAGGCCGGGGCCTGGCCATGTGTTTATTTACGGTGGTTGTATAATAGTTGAGGTAAAGGAGCACCGCATGGGCCAGCAACACTGACATCTTTACTGTTGCCTGCGGCTCCTCTCTGCTCAAGCCCGTGGCCAGCCACAGGTGCCGAGTGTTACATGAGCTTTGATTTATTTGCAGCCCTGCAGGCCCAGTGACTGGACGTTACACTGCCCTCTGCTGGCCACAAGCCTGCATTCAGAGTATGAAACTCAGAGGATCCAGGGAAATCCCCCAGGCCCTGGCTGTGAGCGGCAAGGTGGATGACCCTTTGTGCTTTACGTCACTTTGTGTGCATCTCTGTGTGATAAGTCACTGGGTTCCTGGTTCAGGTTGAAGACTATAACACTGCTAATGAGCCACTGTTAATTAATGCAATGAATATTTAGTGATAGCAACTTTTAGTCATTGTTAGCCACATGTGGTCAAGCTACTCCTTTAACAACGAGTACTGTGTGGGTATGTTTGGGCTGAGGTGTGAGATATTAAATGCACATTTTCTTGGATCTACCTGCTCTTCCCATTCCATGCATATATCAGTTTCATGCATCCAGGCCAAACTGGAGCAGCTCCTCCAGCAAATAAATCCAATGGCGATATCGTCCAGCTGACCTCGGTGTCCACGGTAACGGCTGTGCTGCTTGCAACCATCACTCACCTCACACACGTCGAGCCCTGTTGTGGTCTGGCAAAGGGATGTGCCTGGATCCTGAGATTTGGACAGAGTCAGGGAGTTTTCCCTGCACCCTTTATTTAAAGGCCTCATAAATTTCGTCCGTGCACGTTATCTGCTATGATAAATCCACTGTTCCACAAATGACACACACTCAGCACACACGCTAAGGCTATGTTCACATAACAAGCCTTATTGAAAAATTCCACTTTTTTACTCCATTACGGTTGTTAAAGTGACCCATATCCATCATTAGCGAATTTGATTGGCTCTCTGTCCTGAAAAGACCCTCATGTGCATGTCAGATTCCGATGCCAAAAAGGAAAGCCACTCCTAGACTTCTCTCAGAGGAATCCTTCTGTTAAAATTTAGAAGGACATTCCAGTTCTAGACGGTGTCAATGGATGTTTCTACTAGCAGCCCCTCAAAACCCTAAATTTGACTTGAAGAAGGGGGTCTAAAGATCTGTAGACTTCAGGCAGAGTGCTACAGAGATGCTTTAGAATGTCATTATAAGTTTACAGTAGTTTTTCATATGACTTCATACAATATCTAGTAGTTTCATAACAGTAGAGTTATAATAGCTATATATGGTGGTGGTGGACTGCGATGGACTGGCGACCTGTCCAGGGTGTATCCTGCCTTCCGCCCAATGACCGTGGGATAGGCTCCAGCATATATATATATGTGTGTGTGTGTGTGTGTATATATGTATGTATATATATATAATATTTACTTTTTTACAAATTTGCTAAAAAAAACATTTGACAAAGGAGGTTGGAAGTTGAGGATGAAAAGGAAGAAAAGAGAAAAAAAAATATGAACTGTTGCTCAAAACTGGACAACAGTGGTGAAGGCATGTGCAGCAAAGTCTGATGTTAAAAACCTGACTGTTCACAATCCAGTTTCGACATATCTGATAGTGTTGCAGTCATACAGTATCAAAAACTCACTGCGCGCATTTTCATGTTTTCATTCTTTTATTTTTTAACATCATTGCAAAACACCAAAGGACCTTTACGTTGTCTGAACATTACGATGACCAACAGATACAGTCCAGAACTGCTTGACATCTTACAACAGTCCACATAAAAGATAAGAATGTTTTCTCCTCTATTTTCACCTTTTCTGGAGATACACGTTTTTGTAACTGTGACAAAATGCATCCGCTCTAGGATCCCTTATGAAAGTGGATCAAATCTAGCTTGGAATACCAGATCTGTACCATATTTAGGCCAGATTGGGGCCACCTAAGCTCTGTAATATGAACGCGGTCTTACATCTTGATGTGTGACGAACCTGTCTTGGTGTGTGCATGTCTGTGCGTCTGTGTGTGTGACTTGGGGTCATTGTAATGGCAGGGGTCTCTGTGTTTTAATGCTTTTGTGTGCAGGCAGAGGGAAGACCGGCCCCGGGGGCCTCCAGGGCCCAGTAAGCGGATGGCAGGTCCACTCCATCAGCTGCGGAGCGTCTGAACTCTGCCTGAACTCGAACGCCGTTTTTATTCCGCTGGCATCTGCCGCTCGGCCACTGGAGACGGGGCGCGAGGCGGACCTTTTGTCTCCCTCCTCCTCCCAGCATCTGCTAGGCCATCTTTAGGAGCTTAATAATGGCCCTCACCTCCTGCCTTTCTGCCCACCTACACACACACACACACAGACACACACACATATAGTGACTTCATGCACACAGGATGCATATGTATAGGGGAAGATGGGGTAAGAAGGCCCCCTTAAGGACAGTGTCCACTTTCTTTACAGCATAATGTATTTGAACATTAACATAAAGTAAATGTTAACAGAAAGTAAATGTTCTGGTTTTATAGGCCAAAAATAAAGTTTACCCTACTCAGGTAAAGGAGCTCCACTGTGGTATGGTGTATATATATGTCAAATCATTTATTATCTTTGAATTCTTCATATATTTTCAAATACAACACTGATTAATTACTATTTCTGTCTTACTGATTTCATTTCATTATAATGAATATCACATTGAACTGAGAACCATTGGTCACTGTGTTTGCACACTGTGAAATTAGACCTCTGCATTTAACCCTTCCATACAGTGAAACACCCACATACATGCACACTAGTGAACACACACACTCGGGGTCAGTGAGCACACTTGCCCGGAGCAGTGGGCAGCCCTATCCACAGCACCCGGGGAGCAACTGGGGGTTAGGTGCCTTGCTCAAGGGCACTTCAGTCATGGACTGTCAGCTGAGGGGATTGAACCGGCAACCTTCCGGTCACAGGGCTGGTTCCCTAACCTCCAGCCCATGACTGCCCCCATTTATTAGAAATCACAGTAAAATAGAATCTACACTCTAAAGATGAAACTGTCAAACTACTGTAAAATGTAATGGTCAATACCCCTTGTTTTAAAAGGCTAAATGCATTTAAATAAACCATATATATATATATATATATATATATATATATATATATATATATATATACTGTATGTTAGCCATATAAATGCTGAAAACTGCTATTGTTCATGTGCGAAAATAGACTGTAAATTCAATAAAACAAATGATCACCTTTGTTATATATCAGACATTTTATTTTAATGGTTGTTATACCGTATATACCATATACCGTAAACTGTGCAGCATAGCTAGTTGAATTAGTGAAACTTTGGAATTACAGTAAGAGGTCATCTTTAAGAGTTCAATGATAGTGGCATGATTAGTGAGAGGCATGACCAGAATCAGCCGAGATCAGTATTTCTGTCAAATGACTGTAAGTTTACAGTGAGAAAATATTAATTCACTGTTTTTTGTTTTTTTTTTGTTTATTTTTATTTTTGTTTATTTACAGGCTACTTTCACTAATTGAGTAATAGTGCAAAATAAAATAAAAAAAGAAGCTGACTCCCTCGAGCGATCCCCTCGGCTGACACTCCATGACTGAGGTATCATTGAGCAAGACACCTAACCTCCAACTGCTTCCCAGGTGCTGTGGATAGGGCTAGCCACCGCTCCGGGCGAGTGTGCTCACTGCCCCCTAGTGTGTGTGCTCACTAGAGTGTATGTGGTGTTTCACTGCACAGATGGGTTAAATGCAGAGGTGAAATTTCCCCAGTGTGGGACTAATAAGGGACCCTTAATCTTAAGGGCAACTGACTGAAAAGTGCTTATTATTACCACATGACTTAACATGCAAACATATCGCTGATATTGGAATGGCAACTTTACAGGAGAAGGAAAAAACCTACTTTACTTTTAATGTAAGTCAATGGAACCAGAGATTTTTCCAAGTCATTTTGTGTTTCTTTTAGTCCAATCATCAAGAAATTTACATGCAATGTAAAGGGCAACAGGTATTTTCAAACTGTCAAACACTGAAAATTGTCAAAAATAGAGATACGTGGATTTCCTCCGACAACAGTGATATGCAAATGATTAATGCTCAGCAAAAAAGGTGCAAATATAAATATACTTAGCTGTAAAACTCACATTCAAACTCATCTCCTGCAAAATGGCTTAACAAAATAAAAGTATTCATTTTGGCCAAATGTCTTAGCAATGCTAATGCTTGACCTAGCATGTGCATCAAGGTAAATCTAGCTAGACTAGCAAAATGTTAGTGGCTTTATAATAAAATCTAAGAAGTATTTCTTGAGACCTTATTTTCCTGCTCCAAAGGTTGAAAAGTTCAACAGTTCAACAGAAAAATGCCAAACTTGTTTTTAAAACAAAAGGAAACTAAAGCACAAGCCGCAATCATCGTTATTCAATGCCAAGGAATTAGACCCACTGAACACTGAAATTCCTAGGTGAAAAAGTCTCTAGAACTTAGTGATCTAGATACAAATTACCTAAATATAAATATTAGCCTTTCAGTAGATGTGTTGAGATTGGGTTTGGCCCAATCATTTGATCAGGAGATCAAATAACAAGGTGGACATTTTACCCTGGGGGGCTTCCTCTCCTATGTTCCCCTAGGGTTATAGGAAAAAACTCTAAATAAAAGACGAAAGGTTTCTACCAAAAAGCTTCATTTTGTACAGAACCATCTACTCATTCTTTAGGGAACCAAAGTGGTTCTGCAATGGCATCATTCCAAATAACCTTTTGTGGGAATAATATATTTAGAGTGGGCAAGTTTGGCGTGTAATATTTTTTATGTGCACCCACACATATGACCGCATAAAGCCGAAGCCACCTCAGGCTGGAGGTCAGGGTGATGACCCCCGGCATGTGTGTAAAGGCGAATTAGGCATGGGGGCAGCAGGAAAGAGAAAGCAGGTTATTAGAGTGGTCAGAGAAATACGATGCGTCTAGTTTTATGTCGTCCATCCAATTCTTTTTCCTTGCCTTTGCTCTTTTCTCCGTCTTGCTTTACAGGCTCTCTCTCTCTCCCTCCCTCTCTCTCTCTCTCTCTCTCTCTCTCTCTCTTCCTTCTCTATCTCTTTTTTACAGTCTTCTCTCTCTGTCTCTCACTCTTTCTCTCCTCCCTCTCCCCCTCCCTTGCTCTTCACTTTCTCTCTCTCTCTTGCACACTTTCTCTCCTGCTTTTCTCTCTCTCTCTCACACACTCTCTCTCTCTCTCTCTCTCTCTTTCTCCCTCCCTCGCTCTTCACAAACATGCCTGCAACCATGCCCTTTCCTCTTCAAACTAATTACCTCGGCTACCTTGTACCCACAACCCCTTGGGACACTAACAACTGTCAGACCAGTATTATTTTTGAAATTTAAACAATCATCTTACGTGCGCTGCTGCTAAGATCCTGGCCTTTTCGGCAGCTTCGACCTTCAGTAATTAATACCCCAGGGCCCATTATTGGCAAAGCCTTTATCCTTTGGGCCAAGAAGCCTCTAACCCGCTAATTACGGGCAAGCAGCTAATCTTCCAGCCTCGGTGATTGACAGGTACACCTATTCTACTAATTGCCTGTTGCAGACAACACCTGGTGAACTGAATCGTCTGGGGAGGCAGGATAGTACTGAAAACTCCTATAGGCCTCATGGGAAGCCTAGTGAGTTTTTTTTTGGTAGTGAGTGAGAGTGTGCGTATGTTTTGTTTTCCCTGTAAATGCATGGAACCTGTATATGTGTGTTGTTGTGTAAGTGGAGGTTTGTCGAGGTTTTGTTGCATGTGTAAATGCGTGGAGATGAATGTGTGTGTTTTGGATGCTCTGTCTGTAAAAAGCTGGCTCAATCGCACCCTCAGTGCAGGATGTGACAAGGATCTAGTCAGCGCCACAGCCACACCGCAGTAAAGAGAATTCATCTACACCACACACTTTTCACATGGTTTATTTCGCATGCAGGGTTAGGAAGCCGCACAGCAGCAGCATGTGTGAGACATTTTACTTTAGTGATGATAACGGAAGGCTCACATGTGATTAGATAGAGAGATAGAGATAGAGAGATGAAGATAGATAGAGAGATAGAGAGAGCGATAAATAGATATTAGGGATGTGAAATTGACCACAATCAGAGTGAAATACCTACCTGAAACAGCTAAGTAGTTAGCTAGAAAGATCCATAGTTAGTAAGTTAGTTAGTTGGTTGTTAGGGATGGATGGATGGATGGATGGATGGATGGATGGATGCAAATCATGCAGACTGTCTGTGAAGATACTGCGACAGTACTGTATATAAATGCTCTTGATCAGTGCACCTCTACTAGATACATAAACAGTTAGACAGTATTTTTCTGCTGATTTGGAGTTACAGAATTATCCAATATTCTAACACAAAAGACTTTTTTTCCCCCCAAATTCTCCCACTAGTTACGACACCCCCCAATCAGACAATACCGCCGACGCTAGGAGGGTGAAAGCCAGCACAAGCTTCCTCCGAGACCTGTGAAGCACCACCACATTTTTTTAACTGCTGCTAATGTAGTCTAACTGTTATTGGACAGATGAACATGCTTGGAGGAAAGCGCCAACCGCCAGATCTGATACGTCAGCTAGCAGACGCCTGTGCTGGCTATCATCGGACTGAGTGATGGTGGGGTGTTGGGGCCATTCTACCCACCCACAGAGAAAGGCCAATTGTGCTCTCTTGGACTCCCAGCCGCGGATGCCTGAAACGTCATGAGGGATTGAACTGCCGATCTCCTGATTATGGGGACAGTGCTTAGATGGTTGTACCACTAAGGACTTCTCAGACTTATCAGATAGATGAGTGTTGTATCAGAAAGCTGACAGTTGTATGCAGATAATAACATATACATTCTACCTATATTTACACATTCATATGAGTGCAAAATATGACAAAGTTCCAGAGGCAAAAAATAAAACTGAAACATTCCCATTTAACGTTGTGCATATGCCTTGAAAAATAATTTCATTTTCCACAGTGGTTGAGCTGGCAGCGCTGTTATAATCACTGATGGTAGTCAAATTACTTGAATCATCTGAGATGCTCAGTTCAAGTAAAGCAAGGTGCCTAATTCCCACGAATATTTGAATGAAGCTTTTACAGTGGAGCTTCAAGAGTGAAATATGAAAACAGCTTAGCCCAAGTGATTATCAAAGGCTCTGTGAGGCACAGACACTGGGTTACCGTGCTTTAATTAGAGACCAGAAGAGTGCATGCATCGTGTTACCTGCTCCCGACCCCACAAAGCATGAAAAAGAGTGAATAGGCATTCTAAACTGCTGACACCTGCCTTTGTGACTGGGCCCATATGTTGTAAGTTGCGGGTTTAATGTGGGTAATTTGAATGGCATCAGCTGTGGTAAAAATCGGATGCCTTGGGGGATTCTGGGGCCTCTGGATAGCGCAGACCCACTCTAGGCCTAGCACTTTTATTGTTTCCGCTCTCATTCTGCAGAACCTTAATGAGGAAATAATTGTTTTGTATTTATTTTGGTTATTTGACAATGACATGACATGAAAGAAAAATCTATTTGATTTGTTAATTTTTTTGGGGGGAGGGGTCTTTCTGGGTTACCTTAACATTTTAAAATATACATAAATCACAAGTTGATAAGGAGCTTGAAAATATTCAGTTTAGAAATAAAGGTTCGTATTTGCATTTAAACAGTATACAGGAGCAAAGTGAAAGAGCTTCTGTTTATTTGCTGAATTTAACATATTGAAAAAGAAAACGAAACAAAAAATGTGGCCTAAGCAAAAGTCGATACTGGTTGAGCCATTTTTAGGTTGTATAAGTGTGCAATAAAACATTGGGCCCACCTCACCTGGATTTTGGACTGAAGTCTTGTAGACTAAAATCCTTTTGCTTTGACTGACCCCATACCTTAGTTACACTTATTGTAATAAAACAAATGGTTGACCATACAATTTTGTTACTACCAATTCAGCAATAATTCCTCTGGAATTTTCCCAAAGCGACAATTTTAGCTGATTTTGAGCAGAACTCAAAAACACTAAACTGTACATGACCTCCAAACACAGCTTTGAATGACTGTCCAAACCTAAAATCATCATATTTTTATTGAAACACAGAAAAACTTACTTTATTGCAGTAAATGTGTTTCAGTAGTGGCAATTTTAATAATGTTCCGTAATGAATTTTAGATTTTGGGAAACAAACTTCAAAACGATGTGGATCTAACTGCTTACCATGGGGCCATGAAGGACAGGGATGCAGTCTCACTTCCTGCTCCAAACTGCAGGAGTTTGGCCAAAAAAATGCTCTGCCTACATACTAAAACTCTATGTATTTCAGTAATGACATGAAAATGAAGGACAGTACTTTTTGAATTCAGGTTTTCATTTAAAAATGTAACTCATGATATATCCACACCTTGGTTATTTAAAAAATGTATATATATGTATTGTTGCTGTTGGAACAAAACCTCATATTTCCATTTTTGTCATTTGTCAGTTTTTTTTATATTTTGGAAGCACCTGTAGGCCTTTAATTGTGTGTAAATTTCATGATGAACAGACCAAAAGAAAAGGCCCAATTTAACATGGAAAAATATCTGGTTCCATTGACTTACATTAAAAGAAAAGTAGTTTTTTTCCTATATTTTTTTCCTGTATGTATATATATACATATACATATACATATACATATATATATATATATATATATATATATATATATATATATATATATATATATATATATATATATATATTAGGGTTATTTTCACAAGTTGAAATATTAAAATATACAGATTTGCAGGATGAATATAGGTTTTGTCACAGACACTTTCCAATAGAAAGCACCTAATAATGATGATTTTGTGTATATGTAGCTTATAACTACCCAATTCAATACCTTGATATAGATAATAACATATTCCTTGTAAATATCTAAGGTCTGAATATTTAAGTTTTTGTTTTAAATCTTATTTATTTATTTTCTTATTGAAATTCTGTCTAAACTAATTCAGAGAAGCCCATATATGTGTAAAATCAAGTCTTATTAATAAACGTGTTTGTTATTTATGCAGCGATTTTGCAGCACCCAAGCTAAATTTGAAACTGTCTACATCACCTTTTTGTTACATCACCTTTTTGTTACATCACCTTTGCAAGCAAATATCGTCACTGTCCAAAACCAAGTATTTCTATTTCTTTTTCACTAAACCAATGGATCAATAGAAATGCTTCAATCCGCTTGTAATAAAATCTAATTTTTGTCTCCTCCTGTACAACTAATTTTCTTGAGATCCAGTCTGTTTTATCTCTATAATCCACTGAAATTTGCTGAATTTATCAAAGAATATGACATGCATATACAGGAAAACACCATCTACATTGGCTGTAAATATCACATTTCAATAACTTCATGAACTGTCGATTATAAGCACTTACACATTTTCAAATTCTGAAAAGCTAAAGATTGATCCATAACTTACAATGACCATAAATGTGCTATTTCATAGATACAGTGCTTTTATATGAAAACCATGATGTGTGTAAGCGGTGGAGATTTTTAGGTGGAGAAAAAAAAAATGGAAACTTTCTGTATTTTTAAAAGCTTATGTTTTGTTATAGATGACTATTGAAGAATGTGCTCAATCAGTATTCAGAATGGCCTACAGTTTGTACACCTAATGCTTTGAAATTGAATAAACATTAGGAGATTAGTTTAGACAGACAGCAAATCATTCTCTGATGCCCACAGTTACTTAGCAAATGACTCAGTGTACCATTATTTTAATCTCAATAGTCGATTTATCACTCAAGCATTGCGGCCTATACCTCACATTGCACAAATGGAAAATAAAGAGTGAATTTTGATCAATCCTGTTGTTTAGAGTGGATGTGGATAGCGTTCATTTTTGGGCTTGTTGAATTAGATTAGCTTTGAACACACAAAGGGTGAATAACATGGGAAGAATGACCCTGAAGTGAAGTCAGCCTGCTGTAATCAGGGCTGGTAATAGTACGAACATTTGGTATATTTTATTGCTGTTATACCAAAGTCTCGCAACTCCAAGTTTTATTTTATTTTTACATATCAGCTGCCATTTACATTGTGGGAAGGGATAATAGACATGGCCCAAAATCACTTGGAACAAAATCCTTTATACATTAAATAGAACTTTTTGCATTTAATATTTTTCTCTTCTCCAAACTTGCTATTTAGTAGGCACTATATTTTGTTACAGGACTGATATGCATAAGTCCATCTGCGTTAAAGAAAAGCCTACAGATTTCATTTGAGCCCACTCTGCCTCCGGTTGAATGCTGTAGGGATTAATTTAACATTTTACTGTGCACCTTCCTCGCACCGCCAGCCGTATGCTCTCATTTCTAAATCAGGTAGAGGACCTTTGAGATTAACACCGCTTTCGGCTTGCGTAATCCACATTAATGCATCGCTGCTCCGCTAATAAGGGGACGCGCTCTCACTCAGCCTGAGCAGAGGCCGAAGATTATGCGCTATGGTCCTGAGTCTGGTGTTTGGCGTTCGCTCGCTGGCCTGATGTAGTCTTGGTCAGCTTAATTTGCCCAAATATTACATTGTCAACTGGATTGTTGTTTCTTCATTCAGTTTGAGTTCATCATATAAGAAGAGCAGAATACAGAAATACTCAAAAGAGGAGAGCGTGTTTTGTTTTGAATTAAACTGAACAGGATTGTTTTTGGCACCGCGGTCTATAAGTGTGTTCATGTGGGCATTTTGGTCACTTTTTCCAATTACATTCTGACAAATTTAGCACAATAAAACAAATAGAAAGCAAAATGTGTATATTTTTATGACAAGGTAATTTTTGCACAATATCTTTGTGAGCCCCAAAGCTGAAGCTGGAAACAGTTAGGTGAGTTCAGAGCAGAGGCGTTTAATTAAAATTCAGTAAGTTCCAGTTAAAGAAAATGTCCTCAAGCAAAGGTTCGGAACATCATAATGTCTACCTTGCATTATGACTCAGTTCCATATGCTGTTTACTTAAGTAGCCTAGTAATTATGTCAACATCTTACGCAGTGAACAGCTGAATATCAAATGAAACAAAGTACAATTCAGTCATATTTCAACATTTATTACAAGTTTTCTCTTTTACTCTAAAAAACTCTCTTTTTAAAATAACCTGGCTCACTTTCTTCTCCAACTGTTGTGTCTCACCTCGTCCCTCCCCTGTGTGTGCATCTTGAGTCTCAGTGCTCGTAATGCAGTTTTGATTGGCTTTTGATTGGTTTGATTTTTACAACGTATGCGATTGGTCTGTGAGTTTCCCGGGTTGCTAAACCAGTAACATAATGACTAGAAATGATACGCCGAATAAAATAGGACCATCCTGTTGAAATGAAATAATTCTCCATAGTTTATCAGTTAAAGGTCCCGATCCACATAGGACAGCGTCTGGGTCCGGACTTGGACCGCAGTCCACCTATTAGTGACCTCTGTTTTAGGAGCCTGAACAGATGAAGTGAATAGCGCTCAGCAAAAGCAACATGGCATTAGGATTTTAGATTTCTGTCAGTGCCAGATAACAGTCTTTAATGATGTGGGCTGATAAACATTACAAGATCAGTGGTGTAAGAAGGATTTTATGGGCCCCAGTGCAAAAAAAAAAAAGACTTATGTCATGTTGCACGTTCTGAAAGAACTGTTTGATAATCATTACCTATGCTATGGTAATGCTATGCTATGGTTGCTATGGTATTACTAGGCCATTGCCGTGGTATCCCAGGTGGTTGCCAAGGTTTTGCTAAGCCATTGCTATGGTATCCTGAGTGTTTGCTAAGAAGTTGCTTGGCTGTGGCATCCTAGGTGGTTGCTAAGGTATAGCTAGGCTGTTGTTGTAGCATCACAGGTGGTTGCTAAGGTGTTGCTAGGCCACTGCTACGGTATCCTGAGTGTTTGCTATGGAGTTGCTTGGGCATGGCTACTGTATCTCAGGCAGCTGCTAAGGTATAGCTAGGCCATTGCTATGGTATCCCGGGTGTTTGCTGAGATGTTGCTTGGACATGGCATCCTGGGTGGTTGCTAATTTGTTGCTAGGCCATTGCTATGTTATCCTAGGTGGCTAGTAAGGTGTTGTTAGGCCACTGCTATGTTATCCCAGGTGCTTGCTAAGATGGTGGTAGGCCATTGCTATGGCATCCCAGGTGGTTGCTATGAGTGTGTATGTAATGTCTATAAGGGGTAATATCCTTTGTGTTGCTACACAAGTATGCTCTTGAGGTATAAGCTGTATAACCCTGTGAAGTTTTGTGCTTTTAGCTCAAACCCTGCAACCTGTGAAAACAAATAGAAAAATATATAAAATGAATAAAACTTTTCTTAAGTGGCTTAATCTGAATTCATTATTCTCATAAGTCATTGTTATTATTGCGTTTTGTTTTGTCAGTGTCAACCAAAAGAGGATCAGTTTCCCTTTTGGGTCTTGGTTCTTCTCAATGTTCTTATGAAGTTCTTCCCTTATGGGTCTCACAAATACAAAACATTTGAATTGAAATGAACTGTAACAAAGACACTATCAGCTACTGATGAAAAGCCCTTTGATCGATGCACAAAGACAAACCAAAAAATTGCTCTGACCACTTTTGTTTTCCAGTGAAGTGTGCTCTGTGGAGGTATCAGACATGCGAACGAGTGGACGTGATTTCAGACATGTCGACTTCTCTTCAGGTGTCTGCCTCAGTGTGAGCTTCCGAGCCTTCAGCAGCGTCCTCTGCGCTAACAGTCAACAGCAGCGGGACGCCCTGTCAGTCGCTTTTGTTTCAGACGTGGATCCAGGGCTAAAGGCCAAGCTGGCGAGGGGGAGGTGGGGTTGGATGGAGGGGGGATTGGATTAAAGAATGTGAAGTGAGTGAGAGTG